>NW_017307181.1:0-738 GCF_000935625.1 Nanorana parkeri
CCGCATCTGCACGACCTCACTGAAGTATCTAGGTGTCTCTCACCCGACTGATCTAACTGCCTTGACAAACTTACCCTAGACCTCGCCACCTACGACCGCAAACACATCTCCTGGTTGGGGCGGATTAATGTGCTCAAAATGGACATCGTCCCTAGATTCCTGTACCTCTTCCAGACGATTCCCATTGCCCTGCCGGCTGCCTACCTAAAGCAGATCCAACGGGCCTTTACTAAATTCATTTGGGGCACCTCACGCCCGCGCCTTAGCTACCGATCATTGTCCCTTCCGAAACGCAGAGGAGGGGCGAGCGCTCCCGATATCTTTTTATACCACGCATCCTGACCCGTATTGTAGACTGGTTCCACAGGGGCGAGGTAAAACTGTGGGTCGGACTGGAGGAAACCCTCTCAGCGGGTGACTTACAAGCTTTGCCCTGGGTGCCCCCTGGATCCAGGCCGGTCCGCCCCTCTCTGCCTCTGCTGACAGCACATGTTCTGAAGGTGTGGGACGGTTGGGTTTCTCGACACGCATTGTCGGCCTACATTGGACCAATGACGCCCTTGTTTGGGAATCCGGCTTTACTCCCGGCCTTACATGGAACCACCTTTGGTGAATGGACTAGGGACTCCCACCGCAGGGTGATCTCGGCTCTGCGGGCTCGGCCCCTTGCGGTGGGACCTCGCCCGGGCACTGGGGGTTGGTTGTCGGAGGGACAGTTTTGTTCCTTTGTCTCCTCCC
>NW_017307181.1:4638-8823 GCF_000935625.1 Nanorana parkeri
TCTCAGCAGCAGAAGAGAAAACCTCCGATTGGTCAACCAAAACGAAATACAAATTCAGTTAACGGATTTCATATCCGAATTTCGTATTTCGGACTTAAAAAAAACTACCATCAACTCCAATATAAATGTACTTTGCTTTTTAACTTCAATATAACGAATGCTCGTAACAGAATGAAATTCCGTCAACGGAATTTCGTATTTCCTGCCTGTGTATGTATTGTAATGCAACCCTCAGCAGCAGCGGATCCGTATTTCGGATTTAAAAAAAAATCTTGTCATGTTGTTCAACCTCATTTACAGGGGTAATATTAGTTCCTGTTTCAAAGAAATTCGGATCCGAAATTTGTTAACTGAATTTCGTATTTCGGATATAATTCGGAAACTGCAATTCGGATTTCGTATGCTTCCGAATTTACGAATTTCAGGAAAATTCATACAAATTTCGATTCGTAACGAAACGAATCGCACATGTCTAGAAGGTAAAGGAATCAGATTTCAAGTCCCAGAGTAGACCAAGACTGCGTTGGTCTAAGTCTCTTAGATCATTAGAATGGTCTTGGGAAGGGAAAGCTTCCATTACTTTTTTACTGTTGGAAGCATTCTTGTGAAGCCTGAGATTGCTGCAGGAGAGCATCTACTGTGCTATTTTGAGGAGACTGATTGATAGCAGACTCATTGGAAGGTAAGATTTTAAACAATCATCTACGTAAAAGTATTTTTCTACGAACTGTCTAGCATCTGAGCCATACTCAGACCCACCCTCTTGAGCAGAATGTCTAAATCCGTAGATAGCAACTGCAGGGGAAGGGCTGTTGCCAAAGATGTGTACTCTCATATGGTACTCTATGATTTCTTTTGGTGGGATCATTATCTCTGTACCAAAGAAATCTCAAGAAGTTTCTCTTGGACAAGAAAGCAATGAAACATCTGTTGGATGTCAGCTATGAAAGCAATAGAGTCTTTGCGAAAGCATAAAAATATTCACAGAAGATTGTTATTGGGGTCTGGCACTAGAGTGAAACAATACTCTAACCTGACCTGGCTTTTAGGGTGATTGACTCCAAATATTAGAGTAGGAGCTATTTCTGCATGACCGTTCTCAAAGATTTTCTCCAGGAAAGAGAAGTAGTGGTCTCTCATCTCTGGCTTTCTTTGGAAATGACGTCTAAGGGAAGAGAAATGCTTCAGTACCTGTTCCATCATTTCTAAGAAGAGTTTGTCCTCAATAGACTTCACCACTTGATTATCCTCTTTTGTACTTTGAAAGACTGTGCACCCTAAATAGTCTTGGTCACTGTCACAGGTGAGGTTGTCACTTGGGGGCCTATGAAGGGACAAGTCAAATGGGTAGCGTATGTAATTCCTTTACGAGGAACTGATTGTGGCATGGCAGGAAAAGAGAGGGACGTCCATTCTCTAGTGTACTTGTAAGCATGCTGCTAACAGAGGTAGGTTTGTGCATGCATCCTAGACATACATCTCCTATTATGACCCATCCAAGGTCTAACTTCTGAGCATAGGGAGCACTGTGAGGACCATTAATCTGAGCTCTCTCTTTGTGAACTTGTAAGATGTCTAAAACAGCAAAAAGTTTTCCCGGCACACTCGCCAGCCAGCATGCAGAAAAACTTGTCTCACCGCTAAGGTTAAAAACAGAGGTTTAGATACACATATTCTGCAGAAAATGTGAAAGCCGCAAAGCCGCGGCAAGGCACATCTAGATAGTGCGGTCCTAACGCTAAACTATGAGAGTCTCCATCTTGGAGCACATGGGGCAAAAGATCAAATTGGGTGCAGGTTTTTTTCAGGAGGAAGCCCCACCTCCCTCAAAGGCACAGAGACGCACAAGGGATCCCACACATCATAACGCAGCTGAGACACCCCATGCATCACTGCACCAAGTCAGTCAAGCAAAACAAATGACAAACACCATGATATGGTGCAGTGATGCATGGGGTGTCTCAGCTGCGTTATGATGTGTGGGATCCCTTGTGCGTCTCTGTGCCTTTGAGGGAGGTGGGGCTTCCTCCTGAAAAAAACCTGCACCCAATTTGATCTTTTGCCCCATGTGCTCCAAGATGGAGACTCTCATAGTTTAGAGTTAGGACCGCGCATCTAGAGGTGCCATGGCGCGGCTGTGCGGCTTTCACATTTTCTGCAGAAGACGTGTATCTAAACCTCTGTTTTTAACCTTAGTGGTTAGACAGGTTTTTTTGCATGCTGGCTGGCGAGTGTGCCGGGAAAACTTTTTACTGTTTGCACTGTATTAGCCCCTACCAGGTGCACCTTGCTGTAAAGCTGGCAACAAATTGATGAGTGTGTTTGCCATTTGTTTTGTTTTGTTTTGCTTGTAAGATGTCTCTCCCAAGAAGTAGGATTATCCACGCCTGAGGATCAAGATCTGGTATCAGATGAGCTATGCGTTTTAAGTGTGGGTGATGGACCACTACATCTGGTAGAGGGATCTCAGATCTATGATCAGGGATCTGATTGCATTCAATAAACGTTGGTAAGGACAGGCATGTTTGTCCATCAATAGACTCATCTTGGTAGCCAGATGCTCTCATCCCCACCATCTCCACTATTAATGAACAAGTTTTTATGGAGTAAGGAGGCATTTAGTTCCAAACATATGAAAGAAGGTTGAGCTGGCTAAAGACTTGTTACTTTGATCATCAAGAATTGCATAAAGCTTAATGGCTTTGTCTTTTTGACCTGCTGGACAGATTTTGGAGCAGGACCTGCCCCCTATGACTCCTTTGCAGACCTCTGTAAATTGTGAAGTGATCTCTGGTGTAGTTGTAGCAGTGTGATCGTCCTCCCCGCCATACTTTTTTTTTAACATTCAATTTTTATTAATTTCATAAAAGGAAAACAAGACGTTTACATTTACAATCACGTATTTACAACTTCTTTAAATACAACAATTAGTATACTACGGTTTAACTAGAGTAATAAAACGAAATATAAATATAAGTGAGAAGGCTAACGAGTTAGCCTGTATTTGTGGGAGGGGTTTGCGCCCCCTCACCACCTTAAAAGAGGGCCGGCCGAGACAAGGAGGGCGTGCGGTGGTCGGCAGAAGGTGACGTTCCCTAGAGCGATACGTCACTTCCGGTTCAGGTTCGCGTCACTTCCGGTTCATCGGTCGGAGTTACAGGTACCGCTGGCGTTTGCTGGCCGTAGCATCACCAGCCCGGCGCACTCTCCCCTAAATACAGTGTTCACGCTTTGTCATCCAGGAAGCGACAGCACCGCGACAGGCTGGGGACTCGAGGGGGGGGGGGGGGGGCGGACACCACACCACGCCACACCATGTCAGATGCATATATCTGGGCATATACAGGACAGAGGGCATGTGACCATAAGGGTCGTAGGGGTAAACAAATATAGCATACATATTGGGATAGGTGGGCTGTGGGCCGGTCATGGGTGGATGAGGAACATGGCAGTCAGCTGGCAGTAGCGCACTGGATGGGGTGGGGGCCGGGGTATGGGGGTGAGATGGACGAGTTAGCACTATCCGGTGCTACAGCGCTTTACAGCTACAGTCTGGTAGGCATACATAAGGGCAAACACGCCTAGCTTGAATGCGTTGATACCGTCAGAAGAATTTTTCCTCAAGTACTCCTCCGTCGATCAGGCAGTTCAATATATCATAGAGTCAGGCAAAGACTCGGATGCCTTTAAACTGTTGCCAATCAGGAATCTTGCCCAGCTCGACTGGCACAGGTCCTGCACAGTTCGATAAGTTAGGTAGACCCATACAATGCCTAGGGAAAACACAGATTTGTAACAACTACAATTACAAATCTTGTAATTTTCCACAATGTAGGTTGTTGCATATCTGCTCAACATGTTTCAGAGCCCATCCGAAAGTCGCTTGCACGGCCAAGAACGTGCAATCGTCTTGACTAAGCCAGGTGGACGTGGGCGCGTTGGCCAGCTTTCTGAAAGATTTTCCTGATCCAGCTTTTCTGACGTTCCTGACGGAAGGGTTCAACACAGGTTTTCATACAGGCCTGATTACCTTACCACAGGCGACTTTTGAGTGCAGGAACTTGAGGTCGGCGTTGGCTGCTCCAGATAGGGTTGACGCACTGTTACAGGCTGAGCTAGACAAGGGTTTTGTCATAGGCCCGTTTTCAGAGCCCCCTTTTTCCATGTGGAGAGTCAGTCCGATCG
>NW_017307181.1:9411-17132 GCF_000935625.1 Nanorana parkeri
TTGAACTTTGCCATGCGCATTATTCCACAAGGCAGGGCTTTCATTTCAAGGTTGCTTGCGTTACTGCCTACGGCGCCAGAGCAGGAGTCAGTGGTGCTTATTGACAGAGCTGGGCGGGCTGATTTAGTTATGTGGGATCAGTTCTTGCAACACTGGAATGGTATCTCTTTGTTCATTCCCCAAGCATCGCACAGGTCACCACAAGTAGTTACGGATGCGGCAGCATCTTCAGGCTTTGCAGCCATTTTTGGCCATCATTGGTTCTACAGCCACTGGCCGACAGAAGTGGAAGGTATTCCAGCGTTTTTTCAAACCTCCTCATTGTTTGAAATGTATCCTATTGTAGCAGCTGCGAAAGCATGGGGCCCGTTATGGTCCGGCCATACAGTGGTGTTTCACACGGATAATTTCGCCACAGCTGACATCGTCAATAGGGGTAGGTCTAAGAATCTGTTCATTATGTCATTTCTCTGCAGATTAGTGTGGCTGTCACTGCAGCATAACTTCAATGCCATCTGTTATTTTATTCCTGGGGTGCGTAACGTGGCAGCTGACACTTTATCTCGGTTTAAATTACAGGTGTTTTTCCAGCAGAGACCAGATGCGGACGTTATGCCCACACCAGTACCCGCTTTCAGGCAGTTGGTTCTGGATTAGAGGCTCATCACCTTAAGGCGGCTGAGCTTATCAGCAGTTCTCTGTCCAGCAACACAGCCCGAGCGTACAAGGTAGCATGGAAGACGTTTGGTTTGTTCCGGGCGAAACACGTCACTGCAGAGCACAGTAGCATCACGTATATATTTTGGCGTTTATCGCGTTTTGCCATACCGATCTCAAACTGGCCTATAGTACTATTCGGCTTTATTTAGCAGGGGTCCAACATTATTTGGGTCTGTTATATCCGGACAAACCATCCTTATTCTCAGCTCATCCAGTACGGGCTATCTTGAAGGGCATCCAGAAAGCTGGTGGTCGGGCCCGTCATACCAGACTGCCCATTACCAGTCCCATGTTGAGGGGTATGTCAGGAATGTTGGACAAATCTCCTTTTGGAGGTCCACAAAGCTTGGTTTTGAAAGCATCCATTTACCTAGCATTTTACAGGTTTCTTAGGCCAGGTGAGGTAACCTGCGCCAGCAGCAAATCCATTCCTTTACGGAGGAAACATTTGAGGCGTTTTCCCGATCGTTACGTTTTATATCTGGACAGGTGTAAAACCAACCAGGTCGGGGCCCCCACAGAAGTCACGTTTTTCCCTTCCGGCAACGCATGGTGCCCGGTGGCAGTGTTGGATAGCCTTATGTCCACGCTGTCCCGAGGTTCGTCGGAAAGTCCATTGCTTCCATTTCCGGTTGCGCCACTGACTACAAAGCAACTGCATATCAACTGCAACTGCATATCAAAGCAACTGACTACAAAGCAACACATATCAGCTATGTGCGCTTGCTTTTAGGACACTTAGGACATCCTCGGCTGTATTCAGGGCATTCTTTCCGCATAGGGGCAGCCTCAGCCGCCTCCAGGCATGGCATCCCGGCTCACATTATTAGACATCTAGGCAGGTGGACTTCGTCCTGTTTCAGCAGATACATACCTAGTCCGCAGGTAGAAATGGCCGCTGCCTTTGCAAAACTTGCCACCTGATGTAGTCACGAATAAAGATATACCTTAAACTCTAAACTGGTTGTGTTTGCCCCCTTATTTGGTATTACTGTCCACCCGGACCATGGCACACTCCAGGTCAGTATCTTGATTCAGCATGTCAGAGTGTGGGTGTTGTCGTGATGTATGATATGTAGCGGACACAGGTAAGCAAACGCCTATCACAAGTGGGAAGGCTAACGAGTTAGCCTGTATTTGTGGGAAGGGTTTGCGCCCCCTCACCACCTTAAAAGAGGGCCGGCCGAGACAAGGAGGGCGTGTGGTGGTCGGCAGAACCCACCCACCCGTCCCTCTCGGTTCATATTTCCTTCTTTTTCATACAATCAGAGTATGCCCCCTTATTTGGTATTACTGTCCACCCGGACCATGGCACACTCCAGGTCAGTATCTTGAATCAGCATGTCAGAGTGTAGGTGTTGTCGTGATGTATGATATGTAGCGGACACAGGTAAGCAAACGCCTATCACAAATAATTATAAATAAAGAGCCTCATATGGACCTAGGTCAATCCACCTTCATGATAGTAACCCACATTTTCTAACGAGGTATTTCAAGAGTGATCCACATTATTTAAATACAAAAATCGTTGTTGAAACTCAACCCATGGCTGCCATTTGTTTTTACATGATTCGTATTTATCATGTTTAATAGCGGATAGTTCTTCCATCCGCCTGTAGTAATCTACCCTATTAAACCATTCCTTCAAAGTGGGGATAGTAACTGCTTTCCAGTGTACAGGAATTAAGATCCTAACTGCGTTCAAGAGAGTGGGAATCAGCAGCTTTTTATATGTAGATACAGGGATTGTGGTGTTGTGAAGTAGGCATATCGATGGTTCCAAAGCTATGGGAATATTCGTAATTTTCCCAATAGCTTGTACAATCTGTTTCCAGAATAGCTGAAGTTTGGGGCAGGACCACCATATATGTGCATAGGAGCCAATGGGCTTGCACCCCCTTCAGCAAGTAGCTGCACTGGAGGGGTGCATTGCATGTACCCGATCGGGAGTGTAGTACCATCTTGCCAAAAACCGAAATGTCAGGTCTGTTATCAAGCTACTGATGGATAAGATGGAATTGGCACGCAGTATACCTTGTTTTTGCGAGGCAGACCATGTGGCTTGCAGATCCCTTTCCCATTGTGTAAGGTATTGTGGACACAATGGGGAGACTAATTCCAAAAGGATTGAGTACATTCGAGACAGTCCATGTCGTGGTGGGTCATTAAAAGATAAGAGTTTTTCTACAGGTGTAAGCTCTAACATAGTGCGTAATGGTTTCGATAGTGAGGACACAAAGTGCCGCAGTTGCCTATATCGCCATGAGTCCAAGGGATGTATCCCCCATCGTTCTTGCAATTGTTGTAACGAGTACATTTGCTTCCCCTCACATACCTGGGAGAGTGTCAAATTTAAGGATGCTGTCCAATTAAGGAAGCCTTGGCTCTGCAGTCCCGGTTTAAAAAAGTAATGACCTGTGAAAGGCATCAGTGGAGAGTTGTAGTTCCCCACTAAACGTGGATATAATTTATCCCAGTTGTTCAAAGTATGACAGGTTAAGGGAGAGGTGTTAGTGCCCAGCAGTCTAAACTGTTGGGGGATCCAGCTCACGGTTGACAAAGTTTGTTCTGATAGGCTGTTTTCTATCTGTACCCACCGCTTGGTCTCCACATGGTACTTCCAATCCAATAATCTGTTAAGTGCGGTGGCTTGATAATATAGATTAAAGTCAGGTAAAGCTAAACCACCTGCAGTTCGAGTCCGGATAAGAATCCCATGGGAGATCCTAGCGGGGGCACGTCTCCATACATAGCGGCCTACCACCGATTTAAGAGTGCGCAAATAAGAGGCAGGTAGAGTTATAGGTAAAGTTTGAAACATGTATAATATTCTAGGCAAAATTGTCATTTTAATGACATTTACTCTACCTGTCAAAGACATGCAGGTGTGATGGGAAAGCTAGGTGGTCAAATCATTTTTAATATTATTTAATGTGACAATATAATTAGTCGTGTATAAGTCCGTTATTCGTGAGGTCAAATAAATACCCAAATATTTCATCTTGTGAGTCTGCCATGTGAAGGGCATAGTGCTTCGTAAGGACGATAACACATGTGAAGGTGTAGTTATATTTAACATTTCTGATTTCGTGAGGGTAATTTTAAAATTAGATATTAGACTAAACACTTCAAATTCCCGAAGGAGGGAGGGTAGTGTGATTCGTGGTTGCTGGATAAAAAAAGTATATAGTCTGCGTAAGCCACCAATTTGTGTTCTTGGTTGCCAACAGTAATGCCAGATATGTCGGGGTTCTGCCTAATTGAATTAAGGAGGGGTTCCAATGTAATTGCAAGTAATAAAGGGGATAAAGGACAGCCTCGTCTAGTACCGTTATATAGCGTAAAGCTATCAGATAGATGACCATTTACTTTAATTTGGGCAGTAGGGTTTTCATACAAGGCCATGATCCCTGCTAAGAACCTGGGTTCTATGCCTACATGTTGAAGGGTGGCCCTAAGGAAATCCCAATCAACTCTATCAAATGCCTTTTCGGCATCCATAGATAAAAGCATCGTGTGATTAGGAGAGAGGGAGGCTTGATGTATTAAAGAAATGGCTCTTTGGGTGCTGTCCCTTGCTTCCCGGCCCAGAATGAAACCCGTCTGATCCAGCTGGACCAGTCGGGACAACAAACAACCAAGTCGGGATGCAAGGACTTTGGCATACAATTTAATGTCCGTATTTAATAGCGAAATGGGCCGATAACTGACATCTATGGAAGGGTCTTTTTCTGGTTTAGGAAAAACCGATATATGGGCATGTAGAGTAGTCGATAATGATGTTGTTCCGTGAAATTAGGAATTAAAATAATTACATAAATAGGGGACTAATAAATATTGATATATTTTATCATATTTGAGGGTAAAACCATCGGGTCCCGGGCTTTTACCTGGCGCCATAGAGGCAATTGCCTGTTGTATTTCCAGTTCACTAATAGGGGATTCGAGTTTTTCCAGCTGATTATAGGACTGCTTAGGGAACGGAGTGTTATTAAGATAGGATTCTATACGTCGAAGGTGTAGTTGTTTGGCATGGGGGGTGATGTCATGCCTTACACTATAGAGGGAGGCATAATACTCACGAAATACGTTAGAGATGTCGGTTGTAGTATGGACCACGGTGTCTTGATTAGTTTTAACTTTAGTTATAAAATTTACTCCCTGCCGCGCCTTTAGTTATTTAGCGCAATAAGTGCGTTGAGAGAGAAAGCTGAGAGAGCGCCTGTAGGTGTTAGTCAGCGCTTCTCTCAATCCCTCCCTCGCAGTCAACAGCTCCTCGTGTGCTACGGAGGTCAATGTGAGTTCATGGATGCGTTCGAGGGCACATACTTTTGCCGTAAGGTCAGATATGTTGCGTGCCAATTCCCTCTTTTTCCGTGAACCTTGTGAAATAAGGGAGCCGCTAATGGTCGCCTTGTGAGCTTCCCACAAGACGCCCTCCGATACATTGCCCAGAGAATTTTCAGAAAAATAATAATTAATGTCTTTTTCAATGGCTGCTATTACAGTCTTGTCGGTCAGGAGGGAATCATTAAATCTCCATGTAGGGGGTGAGCGCATTTCCCCCGAGATCCTCAAAGAGGCCGTCACAGGGGCGTGATCCGAAAGGGTAGAGGGGAGGATAGCAGTTTTATGTAGCATCTCCAGGTGATGGTGGCTCAACATTATATCCTCGTATATGTGTTGTGCATAGGGGAAAATACAGTATAGTCCCGTTCACGGGGGTGGAAGATCCGCCATGTATCTATTAATTGCATTGAGGCGTTTATACGCAATATGAGATCGGCCAGTGGAGGAATATAGAGAGGGTTCGAGGACTATAATTATTATTAAAAAAATTCTAAAAATAATAATAATCAAAACTTGCTGCTGTGGAAGGATCACACAGCAAAAATGTAAAAAGTGTGTCAGTCATTTAGGAACAGAAACTAAAAACTAGCTCAGTCATGAAGGGGTTAAATCACCTGCAAGGACCGTAACTCCCTCCTGAAATTCTGACAAAGATCGCAAAGTCTCCTGAAGGAAAATGGAGGGGCATCTATTGGGGGCGTATACATTAGCCAGGCTGATCATTCGGCTATCTATCTGCCCTTTAAGCATTAGATAGCGCCCCTCAAGATCACTCTTTGTAGACACATGTTGGAATCTAATGCCTTTGTGGAAGCCTATCGCTACTCCTTTAGAGCTATTAGACTGAGAGAAACTATATTACCAAGTGGGAAAATGGGTTGAGGCCAAACGCACTCGGGTATGTTGAGACAGGTGGGTTTCTTGAACAAACACAACGTCAAAGTGAAGTTGGCGTATTTCCCGTAGAAATTGGTGCCTCTTCACGGGGGTATTGAGGCCCCTAATATTGTATGTCAGTATATTAAGGTCGGCCATCGGCATTCATACTGGATAGGATGTTTGTTAAACAAGTAAAGTTTTAGTTGCCCATGATAATACGAACAATGGGAGGCAGAGAGGAAACATAGGGTAGACAATATACTACAATAGCTCAAAAACTCACAACATAAACATAAAATCTTAATGCAAATAATTTGCATCTCATACATGCGACCGCGTCTTAGGTCCCTATGGACCACCTGTAAAGGCTCACTTGAGCCGATTTTACGGGGACGGCTGGAGGATCGTAAGCCGGTGGGCCTTCTCCCTCGCTTAACACATTAGCAGGCGTGCCTCTAAGCCCCCTCATTCAGACCTAGAGATACACCATGCCTACCAAGTCATATTAATAAGACTTCCCTTATCATAATTCGATGAGGAGGGTTATAAATTATAAATGTAATCATCTTACGTTTGCTGCACTACCCCCCAAACGTATCCTGGGCATACACAGTAAACTCCATATATCTTTCAAGTATAAGGGGCAATACAGCAAAACATTTTTAAAGACATCCACATCCTATCTCATCCACCACTGGCTATACAAAATAAAAATCAAATTGGGCGATGTGTCGAGCTCAGTAAGGATGACACCGGGGCCCAGGTAGCATCCGATATTGGTTCAATAGTTGGAACAGAGTCCTGCCAGTCTGGCAGCGTTGGTGCACAGACAGATAAAGTATCACAAAATTGCCCCAGATCCTCTGGGAATCTAAGAACTGCTGTTTTCCCGTTCTTCTTTGCTATCAAACAGGAAGGGAAGCCCCATCTATACTTAATGTCCGCCCTCTGTAGAGCTTCCAGGAGCGGTCGCAGAGCGCTGCGTCGCCCCAGGGTCTCCCTGGCAAGATCTGGGTAAATATATAAGTGTGTACCCTCAAATTCCGTCAGGGGGTGTTCTCGTATTTTCCGCAGCATAGCCTCCTTGTCCATAAAATAATGCAAGCGGCAAATAACGTCCCTGGGTTTTTCTGAGGCCAGGTTACAAGGGCGAAATACACGGTGTACCCGATCAAACAACAAAGGAGCAGTCTGTTCCCGCCCTAGTATAACATTTAGTATACCTCTCAAGGTGTCAGCTAAATTAGAGTCCCCCGTGGCTTCTGGCATCCCCGGATACGCAGGCTATTCCTGCGTCCCCTATTGTCTTGATCTTTCAAGCGGTAAGCAAAAGTTCTTTGAGAGCAGGCTAAGGAGTACACCTGCGACTGCAGGGCTGATATTACTTTAGCCTGAGAGTCCAGGCGAGTCTCTCCCTCCTCCACACGCTGTAGCAAGTGCGTTATCTCTCCCCTGAGTGATAGAATATCCATCTTCAGTGATTGCTCCAGCCGAGTGAACATGGACGTCAATTCCTCCTTGGTCGGGAGGACCCTCATCAGCTCGTCCATAGGGGGCGATGAGCATTGCTCCCTCTTTTCGCCAGTCTCCGATTGGGGAGGAGATGAATCTACCTCCCGATCACATGTGGCCGACCCCGATGAAAGTTCTGATCGAGACAGGGAGCTCCGTGATTGGTTCCGGGAGTCCGCCGCAAGGTATCTCTGCTGGGGGGGGGTGTATTATTGTGGTGTGTGTGTGTGTGTGTGTGTGTGTGTGTGTGTGTGTGTGTG
>NW_017307181.1:17239-34146 GCF_000935625.1 Nanorana parkeri
ATATATATAAAACTATATATAAAAGCCCCATTCACATCTATATTTCAGGTGTGAGTAGGGATTCCCGTGTCACAAACTTGCGTTTTCCTGCACAGAAATCCCTAATCTGGCCTTTACATGCAGCAACTGTCACCCATTCAAGTTAATGATCAGGTGACAGCCGCTGCATGTAGAAGCCTGCATACCTCATGTAAATCGTATGTGATATGATTACATGCAGTTAAAAAAAACAATCACTCGTGTATCCAGGGAGAGTGATTGCTTCCTAACTGCATGTAATCCTTTCACATATGATTACATGCGGTGTGCAGGCGTTTACATGCAGCGGATGTCACCTGATCATTACCTCAAATGGGTGACAGTTGCCGCTTGTAACATGTGCAGACATTGGAACATTGGAACCATATATAGTTGCAGCCCCCATGGGACTAAACATTTTGTCCAGTGGGCCACGAGTAAATTGAGTTTGAGACCTGATCTAGAGGAACCAAATACTTGGGTTCCTTGCTTTAAGTGAAGATGCCCGACTATGTGACATGTTGCTTTTGGAGGTGCTTGACTATGTAGAGACTGCTGTATTGTCATATGCAGGTGGCTGCGCTGATGGGTAGCAGGCCTCTGTGTAGCCACTGCTCTTTATCCCACTTGCTGGGTAGCCACTGTTTCACTATTCTGTTCCGCTACACGTTACCCTGTATAGCTCAACATGCAGCTAAACCCTTCTAATCTGCAATAAGCCAGACTGGATGAAATCTTGAAGCTTTATTAACAAAACAGGGTGGGGGGAAACCGGTAAAAAAAGAATATACAAAGAAAACATACAGTCAGCATTGAACATGTAAATACAGTGGTAGCTCACACATTTAAAAGTGAAACAAGTCCATCCCTATCAGCGATGCTGCCTAGGGGAATTTTGGCGTTTTTCTCCACACGTGCTGAATTTGGCACTGAAACCTCTGCTCCTCGGTTCCAAGATGGAGTCTGAGTCCCAGAGTACCTTTGATTTCCTTGTTGCTGGGAACTTATCATAGAAAATGTATCTGCTCTGCTATACATATAGATATATTCTCTACAGCCCCATCTTGTGGCCGATTTTAAAATGGCAGGTAGGAATATCAGTACATCTGTGCCTGTAAGGCCAGAATGGCGGGTATATGAGCTATGTCAGGACAGGCCTGTTCTCTTCCTGCTTCCTCCTCCCTTTCCTTTTCCTTCTTGGCTACTGGTGAAGGGGGGGGGGACGGTACGGCTGCGGCCACAGGTTGAGAGAAGGATGCGGCTGTACCACAGACGTAGAAGAATCGGGGGCATGTCTGAACCTTGGGAGAGGGGGGAACAGTGCAGAGAAGGAGGACCTGGCACAGGTAGGACAGGGAATGATTGGCAGCTCCATTCAGCCTTGATCTCAGCGCGCCTGCCAGGTCTGGCATGACGTCACCAGCGAAAAAACTTTTGTACAGAAAGTGATTACTGCAACACAAATTGCTGGCTGATAATATATTACTGGCTAATAATTACTATTATTAATTATTGTAATTAATTCATAAATTATAATCATCATCAGTCAGCAATTTTTATTGCAGTGGTCAAAGTGATCTGTTGTAAAGATGTGTATGGGCTTGCTGCAAACAAAGTTTACCCAAGACTGTCAGTAACACATCTTCCTCCCAAACCAACTAGCTGTAGCCAGGGAATTCCCCACCCCTACATGTAACCAAAGGAGCAGGGAATGCTCCAGCCACAGCTGTTTGAATGGGGAGGGGCATCTATCACTGACAGTTTTGCATGGGTTTGGCTGACACACATCCTTAACTGCAAAAAGGCATGCTCATAAGAATCCCTTCATGATTAGAAATACTTTAAAATAAAATAAAGAATACAGTATAAAAAAATATAGATGAAAAACATCAGTTAGAAGACACACTTCTCTTACAATAATCCATAGGTCCCAACAAATACATGCTCTGAATTTTTAGTATGTGTGAGCTTCAAACACTTACACAAGCGACCTGTCATACAGACTTTTTGTGATTGTAAAAGTTGAAAATGACAACATTGTGCTAATTCCTGACCACGCAAGCACATGATCAATTCTTGTGTTATACTAATAATGTGCTCAAAAGATTTTTTTTTTCTCAAGTGCACCACAAAGTAATATTGAAAAGGCGATAAGAAGCTTTCCTTAAAGGCAGCCTTTCACTTGGAGCACTACCATTCTACTACATTACATAAAAATCACACTTATGCAATATCTTTTTCATCAGAAGACTTTATGAATTATATGTGGGACTGTGCAGATTACAGAAAAAGTTGCATTTAAAAAAAGTAAAGGAGAGTACATTTTCCCCATTCCCCTAATCAAAGCTTGGATAATAAAAAATATATGTATGCAAATGTCCTACTAAATGATAGTCATATCTATCCAAGAAAACATACTTGTAATACACTGGGGTAGACTATTAAAAACAAGTTAAATTAAGGTTTAACCTACATATTTCTCAAAATGCTTAAACCCTAAGGCCCCGTTCACATGCGGACTCCTGGGATCCCTGGGGCAAGAACCTACGGATTCCTGTGACAGGAATGCCAGGTGGCCCCGTACAGATGCAGCCGCTGTACCCATTGAAGTAAATGGTAGGGTGAGAGTGGCCACATCTCTCAGAAGCAGTCTGCATATATTCGTACATAGTACACGTACATGTGGTTTGGGATAGATAATTTCAGCTGGATACAGGATAGATGTTGCATTCACTGGCAATCATCTATCCCAAACCACATGTAATTATAATATGCAGACTGTCATTAACTTCAATGGGTACAGCAGCCGCATCTTAACAGGACACCTGGAATTCCTGCCGCAGGAATCCGTAGGTTCTTGCTGCAGAAATGCCAGAATGTCCCGTGTGAATAGAGCTTTTTAGTTTTGCATACAGTGGAAAAGATGTAAAATATCTGTCAGGTGCATGTTCCTGTGAGGCCACTGCGGTTTATGTTTGAATCTGTAGCAAGAGCTGACAAAGCTTGGTGACTTCTTGTAAACATAAACTCAGATTATACCTGTTGATCGCATGAACAGGTGGAGGAGGAGCTCCTGATAATCTAGCACAGGCATAGTAGTCCCCGATGGATTCAATGATTCCAGCCAGTGTAGCACTGAACATACCTAGAACACCAGCAATGGTAATTGAAGGTAATCCCCATTGGCCTAGAAAACACAAAATAAAGGGATTAGACAAAATACTTATTAGCAACAGTGAAAGTAACTTATTAGCAAAAATGTGACTTAATTGCTGACTACTGTGCTGAGGCATATGTTGGAATGTACAACATTTTCATGTACGAAAACTGCCGAACAGCTATCTTCAAATCTTGACTCTGAAAGTGCATGGGTCATCAAAGAAACCAACTGTGTGTTATTCATGCCTGCAGGAGGCATGGCAAGGGAGATGATAAAGGTGACATTCCTTCATCTGGACAGGACATCAAGCGTTGCACCCTGTGGTGTTGATAGGGGTGTATGCTCATTGGGAAGACACCCTCAAGATATCCGGCTCTGCATATGAAGGTGACTGTCCATGGTCTAAAGATCAAAGGACAAGGTGTTGACCTAGGCCAATGAATGATCTGCAGTACGATGGTGCCCATGGCAACTAATTAGGTTCTTTCTTCAGTTTGTTCAGTTAAGCATTGAAAATGAAAGCTACAAGCTGATTGGTAGAATGGGCAACTGCTCCATATTCCATCTGCTCCAGTTTTTATAAATTCCCCTCACTGTATGCAAGGATTCCTAAAAGGTAAGGAATAAGCACAGAAATCAACTTCATAAATATACACCATATCTGGTACTATTAGAAAGTTATGCCTGCACTTGGGAGTAATAATACTAGCTGAATGGTTCTATGTGTAAAAAAAAATGTGCATAGCTATTTGTTTAGAGAAACTGCATGTATATTTACATGAAAACATAAAAAAATAATAATTATGAGTCCATATAATCCAGTGCAAGTGTGCAAATCTATTCTAAACAGAAACAGGAGACAATTCGGCCAGGTTCAAACTTAGGCGGCATTAGTTTTGCGCGTTTGTACGCGCGTGTTCAGGGTCCGGTTATTATACTCTTTGTACAAATTTTTTGGCACATTTGTACGCATGTACATGAAGACATTTGACTGGGAGCTTAAGAAACATTGCAGGCAATGGACAAACCCACAAAAACGTGCATGAAAAATGTGCAACATGCTTCTGCCACACGTTTTCGGGCATTTCCTTTGGAGTCTATGGGACAAAAACGCACTGGTAACTGCCCAAAGAAGCTCATGTACATTTTCTGGCTTTTGGCATTTTCCTGCTGGCGTTTTGCTGCTCAGGTGTGAACAGAGATCATTGAAAATCATGGGATTTCTTGTGTTGGGAGTTTAAAAGTGCTTTTCCAACTGCTCAACAACGTCTAGGTGTGAACCAAGGTAAAAACGTCTAGGTAAAAACCTGATCTATGCATTTCATCATGTGGACTTCCTCTGGAGCCCCTGAGGAATGCCTTAGGGTGGATCTTTAGTGCAATGACGTCAACATGCATTCTCCGAAGTGTCTTTTGCTCCTGTTGTCTCCTATATATATATTGATGCTAATGCATTGTCTTACCTATGCATTTTTTTTTATAGTATTTATATGAACTAATCAAATGTAAGGAATTTTATTTTTGTTAATAAATACATTTTGAATGGTACTTCACTATGACAAGTCTAACGTAGTGGATAAGGACCCTCAGATTTATCTCACTTATGGTGGTTATACGAGCGATTTCTGGCATTTCTAGAAATAGGGGTCAATTGCTAATTGCTAATGGTGAGATGCTGTCTGTAGGGTAGTGGTTCCAGCAAGTGGTAATTTTTTCCTTAAGCACAAGTTTTGCACATCAGTACCACTGAATTATTTATGGACTCATTATTTGTGTTTTTATGTTATCTTGTGTGTTTCTTTTTATATCTATTGTAACAAGGACACTCCACTGTAGTCCAGGTAAGTCAAGTAAAATGCAGTTTATTTTCTTTCAAAACGGTAGATAACACAAAATCCAACATAAACACTGGAACTGTACCCTGCACCTCCCCTCCACACACACATGTTTTTATTTTAATTTTTCAAATTTTAATAATTTTTTTTGAAATTTTCATTTTTTTAAATCAATTTTTGTTTATTAATTAATTTTTTATTAAATATTTTTATTGTTTACTTTTCTTTTAGGGGCTTTGGGGAAATATCGGGGGTCTAAACAGACCCCTGATATTTCCCTTTAAAAATAGAAAAAGAGATTGAGGACACAGAGTCCTCAATCTCTTTTTCTGTGTCCCCTGTTATCAATGAACAGGAATCCTTTATGAGTGTTCCTGTTCATTGATAACATGGTATGTTTACTATAACTACAATTATGAATGAACAGGAGGAGATATAGATCACTCCCATTCATTCATAATTGAGGATATAGTATACATACCAGGTCCTCAATTATGTACAAACACTCAGCGATCACTGATCACTGAGTGCTTGTACCCGTTCTCCTCTCTGACACACACTGTCATAGGAGGCTGCAAGAGGAGAGCCCAGCCTCCTGTGACAGCGCTGGCTGTCTCCGCCCCCACACCGCTCTGCTGCACTGTGATAGGCGGCCGAGCGGTGTGGGAGGAAAGACACCGGCCGCTCACAGCGCTCGTCCCGCAGCGCTCGCCCGGCTGTCATTTTCTCTCTGATTCCTTTCATCCCTGCTGGGCACTGCTCTGTGTCCCAGCGGGGATGAAAGGAATCACGGCCGCGCCGACAAAACGGCAGGAAAATGTCACTTCGGCATTTAGCCGAAAGTGCAATTTTCGGCTGGCGCCCCCCCCTTCACTTTTCACCTGGGGCCTGCGCCCCTGCTGCACCCCCGGTTGTTACGCCACTGCTAGTATACCATTCTTGTATTTATCTGGGGTCTCCTGCACCATTTCTGCAGCTTTCTGCTCACCACTCGGCCCTTGTACCTCCTGAGGGGAAACTTCCGCTACCGCACAGGTGCTCCCATCTGCACCAAGGCTAGCAGCCCCTCGATTAGGAACTGCAGAAATAGTCTCCGTCTTAGAGTTGCAGGCAGAGACCCCCTTTAACATAGACAGTATACTCCTGGTCAAGCTTTCCCAATCCACCCGTTCTGTGCTCCCCTCAAAGGCACCCAGTGACATCGAAGCCATCAGAGGAGGGAGACGCAGAAGGCTTTGGCAGCTGAAAAGCAGACATGCTGCTTAAACCTTCAGTCACCAACACAGGTGGAGTGACTAAGTTCTCTTGTACATCCACTGTCTTTCCCATACTCTCATCATTGTTACCCATCAGGCCAGCACAAGAGTCATCCTGGGAAACTCTGAGCTCCAGCTTACTGGACTCCATGGAAGCTCCCAAGGATACCTCTGCTGCATTACACAACTTCTCTAGGGAAGTCAACAAATTCAGATCAGGGGTTACCCCTACCAAAGTCAAGTTAACCCCTTGTCCACATGAGACAGTTGTATGAGAATCATCATCATCATCATCATCATCATCAATCATTCATCCATCATCATCATCCTTTGCTTTAACCCCTTCCTCCCCTTACATTTTAATAAGTCTCTCCTGCAGCACTGCTGCTCCGGCCTCAATCTTTAGGGCCACTGTCTGGTTCCTCCAGAACGGCAATAACATACTCCCAATATGGTTCACGAACCCGCAGCTCCCTGCTGCACTGGCCTCCACACTGACTCCAGGGTGGAGCTCTCCTGTCTCCCAGGTGGGGCCCTGAACACATCCCAGCACACTCTTCATGAAGGATGTACACAGGTGCACAATCAGGTGCCACCCAGAGCTCTTAGAAATCTCCTGGCTCCAGCATCCCAACTATGATCCAGAAAACCTGGAAAGAACTGAAAAGGCAGTTCTCTCGTGGTACATGTACTTTCTTCCTGGAGCCACTCAGCCCCTCTGGCTGAGAACCCTGGGTGACTTTGAGGCCACCTGACACCGTGGTATTGCCTCACAATGCCACACTATGTACTGTGCACAATAGTGTTCCATTAAGAAACATTTAGTGCTTTTCCTTTTATTATCAATTTTCAGACACTTTTTTTTTCTTCACGGAAAGGTTGTTTAGGGATGGCACTGTGTTTTTTCTTTTGTTTTAGAATTTAAAAAGCTGTTGTGAACACCCCTAGTAGTAATATCTTCTAATTCCCCCATTTTCTAGAATTGTTACATTGTATGTCTTGTTACTATGATGTATTTATTTCCTATGCTCCATCTAGTTGCCATAATGTGATGTTTCTTGATTGTACTGTACAGGACACAGGCTGACTCAAGACAACTGGGTATATAGCGGTATTAGGGGACTGGACATTGGCCAGCGTTACTATATCAGTGGTTTTCAACTGGAGTACTAAGGAATTTATCAGGGGTGCCATGGCAAAATAGATCCAAAAATTCCAAAAATATTTAGTGCACAATTATTTACACTGCATCAAGGGTGCCAGTGGGCGTCTAGCAAGGCACTCGACTGAGTCTCAGCAACCGATGATGTTATCCGCCACTATAGTTGGCCGACAACAGTGTCTTTAGCGATGGATGACATAATTTGGTGCTAGGAATCAATCGAACGCCTTGCAGGACACCGGCTCACCTTGCTACAATGTAAATAATGAACTGTGTAATAAATATTTTTGGGATTTTTGGATTAATTTTGCCACGCCACCCCTGATAAACTCAGGCGACACACCAGGGACTGCTTCGTGTGTGTTGACAACAAGCAGACTAGGGATGCACCGATACAATTTTTTCAAGACCGAGTATCGATACTTTTCTTCAAGTACTCGCCAATACCAACTATTGTGACCGTTTTTCGAAAACGGAATAATGTCACCAGCACACCGGTTTTGTAAATCAATGATCCATTTTAATGGCACATTGCCATCCAAAACAAGCGCTTTCGGGGCCGCAGGGGGTCCCCTTCATCAGGCTCAGAATGACACATCAGTAATAGATTCATCAACCTTATATAGGCATCACACAGTGAGAATAAACATTAAACCACTCTCATACGAATAATGACATCACTGGATCAATTCCCGCCACAACAGATTCAAAACCTGCACCAACCTTGAGTATTGCAGCTGTAACGAGGCGCGAGGCGGATGGTTGCCAAGGCAATAGAAGGCTATTGCGGCCACAAGTGCCGCCCATCTCTAGTGCGCATGTCATTTGCGAGGAGAGCAGAGCGCCTTCCGGCTTGCGTTCCATTGTCGCCACGTAACGGCCTGCGCATGTGTACCAGGCACAAAGGCCGAAAGAAGAGGGCTGGGCTGATGCGGGTGTCAAGACGCGATGTGTATTACAAACTCCGCCCACTCTGTCAGAGATGGAACGCGCAACGCTCCCAGCTTGCGTTTCAGCGACGGGGCAGCGCCTGCGCAGTGCTCTCCTGTGAAAAAAGAGGGGGACTTGGGCTATCATAAAGCCACAGGTTCCGTCTGTAGGTGAAAAGTTTAGTAATAGATCGTAAAGATCGGAAGGGGGATAATACCTCAAGGTATGGAGGGGCTATCCATCTCCAGTGGCGGAACGGGTTCAGTGAGCAGACACAAAAGCAAACGTGAAATCATAGCAATATAGGCAAACAATGTAAATAGCTCAACATCGTAACCTCCTGTCCAACCCAGTGACAGCACAGAACGAACAGATCTTGCCTTTAGGAAGGGTACCAGACGCAGAAGATCCAGGAGGGGTGGCCAGAGGACGAGGCTTGGAAACAAGATCCTACCACAACAAAGGACGTCCACCGAGGAAAATCCGGTAATCAACCTATCATCCCGACCACTGACTAAGGGTGAGTGCAGTTTATTGGCTAAGGGCTTATCCTTCTGCCCAACTAAATATTTTGATATATTTGGGTTTGAAATAGACATGTTTAAGTATGAACGTACAATGAAACTCAAACAGCATTTCAACATGCTTCCCCCTACGGTGCGTAGTGGCTTACGCTTCAGGGTAAAAAGCAACTTTGTCCCCACGGGCCAATTTTCTACCATTGAGACATTCACCCAAACAGTCAAATTTGATGTAAAACAGGACAAGTCCTGTACTCGATCGCACACCAACATGACCAAATGTGATCGGGAGGCCCTCGAAACCCTACATAAAGATAATAGCATTATAATTAAACCCGCAGATAAGGGGAGGAGCTATTGTAATAATGAATTATAAGGATTACAATAATGGCATCAAAACCCTGTTGGCTGTTGCATCCAGCTATGAACCCACAACGCATGAAAAAATGCGTTCAATCACAAAGGGATTGATATCCTTGGTCAAAATAGGACAGAACCATGGTTGGATTGATGAACAGGTAGCGGCTTTTCTGGTTAATGAAAACGCACGCACACCGGTTTTGTACGGACTACCCAAAATCCACATAGGGACTAACCCATTGACATATCGCCCAATAGTATCGGGCACTGACTCAATCACTCAACCTTTGGCACAATTTGTCGATTTTTTCCTCCAACCCTTAGTCCGCAAGCTCCCCGCTTTTATAAAAGATACGGGTGATTTCCTGAGGAGACTACGTGCACATGACACAGTTGGATTACAACATAAACTGGCTACAATGGAAATGTCATCATTATACACTTGTATCCCCAATAGGACGGGCCTTACTGCAGTTGAACATTTCTTATGCAAAGAAGATACACATAACATTCCGATTGCTTTTATTGTTGAATGTCTTGACTTTGTGTTATCCAACAACCTGTTCACATTTGAGAACAAAGCATTCAAGCAGCTATGGGGTACGGCAATGGGCAGCTCAGCAGCACCCTCCTTTGCCAACCTGTTCATTGGCCATCTTGAAGAGTGTTACGTCTACAACTCCACATCATATTCAGACATGTGATTGACTGGATTCGATACATTGATGACATTTTTCTAATATGGAAAGGGAGTGAACATGAATTTTCGGTTTTTGTTGAGTTTCTAAATGGCTTGTTTCCTGGGATTGTGTTTAACCCTATTATTTCTACTGTTGAAATTTCCTTTCTTGACGTGCTAATTAGACTTAATAATGGAACGATCAGCACATCCGTATACACTAAGCCCACAGACAGGAACACACTCTTACGCTATGATAGTGCCCATCCCCACCATCTCAAAAATAACCTGCCCATATCCCAGTTCCTCAGAGTTATGAGAATTTGCTCTGATAATGAGGTCCGTACATCACAGTTAAAAAAGATGGTGGAACGATTTGCCCAAAGAGGGTATCCACAGTCTGTTATTGACACAGCACTAGCGAAAGCGTACACCAAATTTGCGGGTACACCGACTGTACCGACTATTGAGGAAAGACTCCCATTTATTTTTGCTTTTGATACAGCAAACAGAGCGATACACAAAGCCACTGCATCCAATTTGAACATTTTACATGCAGATAGGAGCCTTGTGCAATGTATAAAGAAAAGGCCCCTCCACGTACATAAACAGGGTAACTCACTCAAGAAATTATTGATTCAAGCTGATCCCAGGTCCAAGTATGGGAAGAAGCAGATTACCCTGTCAAGCAAGGTAGGGAGCTTTAAATGTTTCCATTGCAACATCTGTAACTCAAATGATCTGTAGCGATCATTTTTCACACCCACATACCGGGAAACGATACAACATTGGGGGCTTCTACACCTGTGACACGGATTTTTGTGTCTATCTGTTAAAATGTCCCTGTTTGCTTGTATACATTGGCAAAATGATTGGACCCTTTAAACGTCGCTTTCAAAAGCGACATTAGGGACACACTCGATAAAATGCAAAAGAACGAAACACTTGATATAAACAAACCGGTTGCAATGCATTTTGCTAAAAGCAGACACCAAACCCACAAACTTAGGGGTATGGTCATCGAGCAGATACATGCACATCCTAGGGGAGGTGACAGGGGTAAACAGCTCCTCCGCAGGGAGGCCTTCTGGATCTTTACGCTGGACTGTGTACAACCCAGGGGCCTCAACTCAAATCTGGCACTATCATGCTTCCTGGATGACAGATAATCCCTATATTCCATGAGCAATTCGATTAGGGATTTCCCAATTTAGGAATCCCCTTTTAATGATACGTTGAATTTCTCAGTGGGCCACACTGTGTTTGGCAGCTCTGAGCAACTACACCGATAGTCTTTTTAACATATTCCCACCCCCGATACCCCTCACTACCGACCCCAACCCTTCAAAATGTTTATACCGGGAACCATGATTTCTTACACCCTTGGTCTTCAGTGACACAGGGTCTTTCCCATTGACAGGTCTTTAATTCTTGAGGTTAACAGCGATAAAATTAACGAGTATCTAGATATACTGATGTTTTACGTACAAAACAAAATAGGTTTATTATGGCAACTATAGGAGTGACTATTTGTCAAAACTTCAACACTCTGATGCTGATGCTCCATCTGTCTATTGCATTCTATTTTTCAACAATAGATGCCTAATTAATATACAATGTATGTTTATTTACGATGTTGAGATATTTACATTGTTTGCCTATATTGCTATGATTTCACGTTTGTTTTTGAGTCTGCTCACTGAACCCGTTCCGCCACTGGAAATGGATAGCCCCTCCATACCTTGAGGTATTATCCCCCTTCCAATCTTTAGGATCTATTACTAAACTTTTCACCTACAGACGGAACCTGTGGCTTTATGATAGCCCAAGTCCCCCTCTTTTTTCACAGGAGAGCACTGCGCAGGCGCTGCCCCGTCGCTGAAACGCAAGCTGGGAGCGTTGCGCGTTCCATCTCTGACAGAGTGGGCGGAGTTTGTAATACACATCGCGTCTTGACACCCGCATCAGCCCAGCCCTCTTCTTTCGGCCTTTGTGCCTGGTACGCATGCGCAGGCCGTTACGTGGCGACAATGGAACGCAAGCGGAAGGCGCTCTGCGCTCCTCGCAAATGACATGCGCACTAGAGATGGGAGGCGCTTGTGGCCGCAATAGCGTTCTATTGCCTTGGCAAACATCCGCTCCGGCCGAGAAACGGCCCGGTTTTCGCCTCGCGCCTCGTTACAGCTGCAATACTCAAGGTTGGTGCAGGTTTTGAATCTGTTGTGGCGGGAATTGATCCAGTGATGTCATTATTCGTATGAGAGTGGTTTAATGTTTATTCTCACTGTGTGATGCCTATATAAGGTTGATGAATCTATTACTGATGTGTCATTCTGAGCCTGATGAAGGGGACCCCCTGCGGCCCCGAAAGCGCTTTTATTGGATGGCAATGTGCCATTAAAATGGATCATTGATTTACAAAACCGGTGTGCTGGTGACATTATTCCTTTTTCTGTGATTTGCACGGTGCCTACCGTGGTCACTACAAGCACCCACCCAGTTTGGGGTTATTTCGGTAAGGAGTGCAGCAAGACATCCTGTTTCTAGAAGTTTTTCAAAAACAACACAGACTAATGATTTTAGGACAGTGGTGAAGTGCCAGGGCCCAGTTGCAGCTGCAGATGCAGAGGGACGGAAAATTCCAGAAATAAAATTAACAACAATGCAGAATACCACCAGCTATTGAATCACATGCTTGTTTTTAGGGCTTTTTCAAGCCATTTCCAAAAAGAGGTGCACTTTTTTGCACCCAACAAATGTTTTATTTGTGCCCTGTTACTACTGTGAATGCCCTGTTATCATTTTAAACAGGACGTGTACAAACCCAATGCAAAAGTGTTAATGAAGCCTTAGACTGGGGTACCTCAAGATTTTCTGTAGTTTCAAAAAAGTTTGAGAAACACTGGTCTATATAAACCCTTCCATCACAACTGATCCTCAGTTTTTTGCTAGTGTCCTTAGGGGATGGATGTTTTTCTCTCTCTGACGGCAATAGTGCAGTTTTCGTGAATCAGCGTCCCACGGCAAGAGCTTCGGGGCTGTTTTCAGGCCCTGTGAGGATGGCACCAGAGGATGCAGGCCAGCCTGTAATATAGCTTTGGGCTCTGAGTCTTGGGTATGGCACTCATCTTGGCACATAGTACAGCATGTTCAGTTAGCTGCAGGGTACTATACAGGTCCAGGGCAGTGGCGTATCCACACTGGTGTGACCCCATCCCTGAAGACCCCCAGGTGGTATGCTCATCCAATGTGACTGAAGCTGAGAATAATTTTTTCTGTTGGATGAAGCGATGCAAGAGGTGGCGAGTTTCTGGGCCCCTTTGCCTGTATTTATTTATTGCAGGTATTTATATAGCATCGACAATTTACACAGCGCTTTACATAGTACACATTCACATCAGTCCCTGCCCTTTAGGAGCTTACAGTCTAAGGTCCCTATTTCACATGCACACAGGGGCAATTTAGAGAGGAGCAAATTAACCTTCCAGCATGTCTTTGGAGTGTGGAAGGAAACCAGTAGGTTGGGGGAGGATTATTTCTGGTCTGGGTTGCTGCTGTGGGCTCCAGTGGGCATCTTCCCAGAGCCCCTGATACCACTGCTCATGCACTGCACAGATGCATGCTCAGTGGGGGCTCTGGCGACCATCTTGTGGTTGGAGAAGTTTCAACACTATGGAAGGAAAGGGCAGAGGTGGGGCAGCAGAGACCCACACACACCCAAGAAGCATTTAAATTTGTGGAGCTATTTGAGGCGCCGCCTGCAGCTGCTACTGATGCTGTTACCTGGGTCACGTGGAGGAACAGATCTTTGGACTGCAGACTGTCTGGACATGTCAGCAAAGGGGCTGAGGAACTGGTCAGAGGTGAACATTCACCTAACTGTGAGTACCATAAGGGCCCCTTACTATGGCTGAGTTAAAATGTAAAGGTATGGGAGGAAAAAGGGGGGGACAGTATGGCAGCTTTTAGTGGACATGGTGGGTTACCTGATGGTTCCCCTGAGGACTCTAATGGATACTTGTCTACTGCTCAGCTATTATTCTCCTTATGGATGATTAAGGATGATTTTGCACAATCAATGTCAGTTTTATTGAGTCAGATTTTGGCCTTGATCGAAGGTGGATAGCTGTAGAGAGCATCAATGCAGTTCTTCCGCTGCCCCCTCTGATGCTCAATCAACTGAATCACAGAGTTAACTGCGGTTCAGTGTAAAAAAACGGCACACTACAAGTAATATGCCGTTTTTTTACACTGAACCGCAGTTAACTCTGTGAAGGCTAGACAGCTGTATGTCCCGGGCGTGTGCGAGGATCAGAGGCAGGGCTTGAAAAATCCCGGCGAGCTGCTCCCCGGCCGGCCGTTGTAATTACACGGCCGGCCGGGAGCTTTACATTCAAGCGATCGGGAGTCTCTAGAGACGCCCGATTGCTTGTATTAGCCGCCGCTGTCACTGCCGGCATGGCTATATGTAGCGCTACCCCTGATAGGGCCGCTGTAATATACGGGCCTCCTGTCCCACACCAGTGATGACTCACCTGGATCCAAGTAACACCAATACACCGTTTAAAGTTTTAGATGGGCTTTATTCAACTGACAAAAAGCCCTGGAAATAGATAAACTGAATAACAAGATAACAATATCAAATGCAATGATATGATACAACCGCTCAGCAGATTAAACCAGCATTGGTGTTCGTTCACTTTACCCACCAGTGGGAGGCCTTGCCTGAAATGCATTGAGCGAGTGGTGAGCGACACTGTCAGTTACACAATACAGCGATACTGTTCAACAGGTATCTAAAAGCAATATGACTATAATACCCTATCTAGGTCTCATAGGTTCTAGCTAACCACTGGCCAGTGGGAATTCTACACACACCCAAAGTCTGCATGCGTTGGGGCCCTTTAAATTCTGTGATGGAGTACTCAGCCTTTGGTAAACAATATTTGTAATCCACAGGATAGAAAGGGGTATCTTTGCAGGGTAACAAATATTAACAAAGGTGGTGATCCCCCTTCAGATAGAGCTGCCTTGCCAGTTAATGGGATCTAGCAGGATTAAGCAATCACACAGGGATGGCAGAAGATCTCACAAGGATGGCAGAAGATCTCTCATGATTAGATGCACTTGATATATCTTCCTTCCAGCAATTGATATTTTGATCGCTGCCTCAGCTGACTGGATGGCAATGGGAGCAACACAGGCCACAGGATCTTCCAAACAGGATGATGATGATGATGATGATGATTGCAGTACAGGAATCCGCCTCTAGATGTCACTGCACTGTTAGCACATCTTCAGAGATCAGGCGAAAGGGAAGAATTAAAACAGGAAAAACTCCCCTCTCAAGCCTGCACCTCCCTTTAGAAATCTCCACAGGAATCCCAGATCTGGCAGTACACAGGAAACAAGCACAAGGGAAACTTTCCCCTGTTAGGCTGCAACATACCAGTCTGTGTCTCTCTCACTGTGTCTCTCTCCTCGGTCTCTTCTCCTTGTGTTCCCTGTCTCACCAAAAAACGGCCTGCTAGGCAATCACAGCTCTTTTGGCTGCTATCCAATCAAGTCCTTGCTTGCCTTTGTTGTTAGGGGTCGGCTTCCTTCTTAGCCAAAGCAGTAACCAATAGAGTCTCTCCTCCAGTCTCTGTGAGCTATCAGTTAAGCCAGAAGATGTAATGCAGTTTCAGAGAGCAATACTCTGCATATATTACAAAAGCAATACTAAGCCTGTGCTACATCCACCCCCTTCCCAAAAAATCTTTGGTCCCCCAAAGAGATAAAATGAGTGCAGTTAATAATAACATAACATTTATACAGTAACCTTGCATATGGACCAACAGCTTAAGCCTGTGATCTAAGGCTGATTTTATGACATTTCCTAACAAACGCATTAGGTAATAGAAACTGCCACCAAGGTGCGCCGGGAGGTGGGTCGGGGACATCAGTCACTGGTACCACCATCGAATATGCCTGAGAATCAGGAAGTCTGCGAACAGTGGGAATAGCTTCTTCTGAGCTTGTTCCAGGAGTGTCATATGTTAATCTGAGTGGGGGTATCACTGTTCTCTTAACCCTCTGTTCTTTGGGCTCAAGATGAGTCTCTTCACAGGATTCTTCATCGGGATCAAGGTGGCTTTCCTCAAATAGTTCTCCTTCGGGTTCAGGTGAACTCCCATCCGGAAGCCCTTCATCAGGTTCATGGACTAACTGGTAGTCTTGCTCTACTAGTTCTGAATTGTCTTGCACCTGGGGTACAAATTCAGGTGCATCAGGCCGGAGCTCACCCGAGTGCTGATTAGCAGTGGAGGTGGATGGAGTGGCATCCATGGGCTCAGATGGCCACAACCATCCTACCTCTAGATCATCATCACTGTCATCTTCTATTGTTGTGGCCTTATCCGGCAGTAGAGGTTGAGACCTGGTAACTGGAACTTGCCTGGAAGAAGACGGTTTGGGTAAAGAAGTCTCGGTTCTCACAGGTACTCTGACAGCTTCACTCAGGGGCAGTAGATGGTTTCAATGCCAGTTCTTCAGGGGCCCTGTCTTCCCATCAGGCCGGATTTGGTATACAGGAAGACCAGGCAGTTGCTTACAGACGACATATTGCTGAGAACTCCACCGGTCCGCTAACTTATGCTTTCCAGAGAGACCTAGATTCTTTAGCAACACCTTGTCACCTGGCTGTAAATCATGAATCCTAACTCTCAAATCATAATTCTTTCTGTTCCGCTGACCTCTAACATCAGAAGCTTCTTGTGCCTTCTCATAGGCTGTCTTTAGGTTCTTTCTGAGCCTATCCACATAGCCCCTGTAGGATGTAGCTGAAGTTCTATCTATCGAGATACCGAAGGCCAAATCCACTGGCAGACGAGCTTCTCTCCCAAACATCAGTCTATATGGTGAGTAACCTGTTGCATCGTTTTTAGTACTGTTATAGGCATGAACCATAGCAGAAATATGCCTGCTCCAGTGCTGTTTTCTGTCAG
>NW_017307181.1:34530-35111 GCF_000935625.1 Nanorana parkeri
TCTATTTCAGTTCGCATACACGGCCAGTAGAAACGATCCCTGACTAACTTGAACGTTCTACCAGGTCCCAGGTGTCCATGCTCATCGTGTAATGCATTCAACACTACCCCCCTATGCTTCTCCGGGAGGAACAGCTGCCAACTCTCCTCTGGACCATCTGAGGGGCCCCTTCGGTAGACCACCCCGTCTGAGAGCTGCAGTCGATTCCACTCCTTGTGAACCAATGGAGCCTCCTTTGAGGAGTCTGCCGTCAGTAGAAGTTCTGGGCGACCCCTCTCCAAGGCTTTCAAAGTCAAAGAACAAAGAGGATCTTCTGTTTGATCCTTTCTCAAGTCTTTCTTGGAAAGGGTAGGCAGTCCCTCATCCCTCACTTGGGTCAAGTCACAGTAGAGCTTTGGGACCCCAGCAGTGGTGACGCCAATGGCTTCGGCCCCTGTCGCTCCTCTGGCTCGATACTCAATCCCTTGACACAAAGCCTAAATGCCTTCTGTCGTCAGTTGAGTCCCTCCTTCCTTATGAGTTAGCGGGTCATAGGGTCTTCTTGACAGAGCATCAGCATCCCTATTTCCAACTCCAGGTCG
>NW_017307181.1:38001-38478 GCF_000935625.1 Nanorana parkeri
TCCATCATTTGTGACATCTGAGTTTTCAAAGCCATTACTTCTGACTGGACTTTCACTATGCCCACGGTTCCTACTTCTGCGGTGAAAGCTGCATGTGAAGCATTAGCAGTTTTTTTAGCCTTAATTAAAGCCTCTTCTTCTAGGATAGCTTTGACCAATTTGGAATAAGTCAATAGCTTGTTCTGGTCTCTAGTCCGAAATTTCAACATTATGGGATCCAGTGAGCTCCTTTAAGAATTTGAGCCAACAAAGCTTTGCTTGCATGACTCGGCTCCATGCCTCCTTTTAGAATGACCTGATGAAGGATTTTATCCAGCCGCCGGACATAAGCGGATAACTCTTCTCCTTCATTTTGATAGGTGTGTGAGAACATATGAATTAGCTCGGCACAGTCCTCCACCCCTCCAAAAATTTCTCGGAAAGTTTCTAGACAGCGGTGCAGCCTGGCTTGTCCCTTTTTAGGTTTCTGATGACATC
>NW_017307181.1:39797-45451 GCF_000935625.1 Nanorana parkeri
GCTGCCTTGCCAGTTAATGGGATCTAGCAGGATTAAGCAATAACACAAGGATTGCAGAAGATCTCTCACCATTAGATGCACTTGATGTATCTTCCCTCCAGCAATTGGTATCTTGATAGCTGTCTCAGCTGACTGGATGGCGATGAGAGCAACACAGGCCACAGGATCTTCCAAAACAGGATGATGATGATGATGGCAGTACAGGATCCGCCTCTAGATATCACTGCACTGTTAGCACATCTTCAGAGATCAGGCGACAGGGAAGAATTAAACAGGAAAAACTCCCCTCTCAAGCCTGCACCTCCCTTTAGAAATCTCCACAGGAATCCCAGATCTGGTGGTACACAGGAAACAAGCACAAGGGACACTTTCCCCTGTCAGGCTGCAACATACCAGTCTCTGTCTCTCTCACTGTGTCTTACTCTCTCCCCTCAGTCTGTCCTCCTTGTCGTCTCTGTGTAGCCACACAACTGCCTCTCAGCCAATCACAGCTCTTCTGGCTGCTATCCAATCAAGTTCTTGCTTGCCTTTGTTGTTAGGGGTTGGCTTCCTTCTTAGCCAAAGCAGTAACCAATAGAGTCTCTCCTTCAGTCTCTGTGAGCTATCAGTTAAGCCAGAAGATGTCATGCAGTTTCAGAGAGCAATACTCTGCATATATTAAAAAAAGCAATACTAAGCCTGTGCTACATTAATTTGATTCTAATGCAATATAATTAGAATCCAAATTATTAAATGAAATATATAAGCATCTTTTATAAGCAGCCTGAGTTGGTATCCATTTGTATTGAAAAACTTTTATGATTCTATACGACTATACGATGTCTTTACTGGTCTGAACAACATTAAGTGGAGTTTTATATATCTGCCTGAAGTTCAATGAAACAAACAAGTTGCTTTTTTTTTTTAGAAAAAGAGAGGCAGTTCATTTGATTCTAATGCAATATATCTAGGATACAAAAATCATAAATCAAATATATAAGCATCTTTAATTAGCAGCCTAAGAGTCGATATCCATTTGTATTTGTAGACTGGTATGATTCTATATTACAGTCCTTTACTGGTCTCCACAATGTTATAACATCTTACCATACATTCAGGGTTCCAGTTATAATATCAATAAGCACTGACCAGGTCTCATAAAATAGGAACAGCCAGTACACCAGATTTTGTTAAATAAGTTGAAGTAGCATTTCTTCTTCTCAATACATGAATAACAATGCTTCAAGACCTTGTGGGGTCTCCATCTAAGTGCAAGTTTGAAATTCTCACCTTAACAAAGGTACCCTGCGAGGCCTTAAAAGGCTGCTTATTTGGAATTTGTGAAGGCTAAAGCTGCTTTAGCTATGACAACACGTGGAGTCTTGGTGGTTTCTGTTCTAGGTTATGAATGTATAATGCCTAGCTTTTGTTGGAATTTATTGGCTGCCATAAAATTCAAACAAATTAACTAAGAGAAATATAAGCAAGGGGAAATAAAGCTGCAATTGGAAGCAGTAAAAGGTACCTGCTGTGCTGGTTTCACATGTTTCAGCAAATCACCATCTATAATCAATAGAAAGCCTGGCACTGGCTGCCCTGTCATCTGATGGATGCTGTGTATATCAGGCGTGCTAATGACCATTGTTACACACTCTCTGGCAGCTTGTCCTAAATCACAGCCTTTCACTAACAATGCTGAAGAGCTTCAAATATAAACATATCCTGTTTATCTGGGAGCTTTTTTCTTTAATGCTGGTGACATTGACTGGCCTTGTTTGAGGGTTATAATCCATCTAATACTGTCTTCAATAGTGTTTACTGATGCATTTTGTGGTAATGCCTTGCAGTGCTCCAAAAAACATTCAGCAGTTAACATAGTACTATATTCATCAAGTCCAAAGCAATCAAATAAATTGCAACCCACCTGATTTACTAACAGATTCACCCTTCTCTACAAAATATCTATAGCAAATATATTTTATATTTACTTAGCATTATAGTTACTTTCTCCCAACTGCTTGGCTTTTTATTTTTTTATTTGTGCTTAATGATATAAAAATGAAATCAAAATTTAGGCAGACATAGAGAGATTTCTTTTTAAATTTCATGTGCATATCTGCTAAATAATGAGTATGTGTTACACTAATAGGTATGTATTACCTTTTCTAGAGATCATAGTGCTTCTCTTGACTTTGTCTTTTTATTCTCTCCAGAAGGCTGGTGTCATCTTTGTTTAGGCCCTTGGATATTCTACCGCACTCCTTACAAGTAAACCCCTTAGAGATGGGTGCTGTAGGTCATATGGAACCTGATGAAGGGACCCAGTTTGGCCTGCTTTGTCATCTAACATGATGTACATGCATCAATAAAGATGTTTTTCGACACTTTTATTCCGGTGTGCTGGTGATATACTGTATATTTTTTAATTTAAGCGGCGCCATCCTCAGTCACTTGGTCATATTGAGCCTGATTAAGGGAGCCAAAGTGGTCCCAAAACATTGCCTGCTTTGTGTCATGATGTACATGTGCCATTAAAGACATTTTTGGACACTTTTACTCAGGTCTGCTGGTGACATACTGTATCATTTTTGTTCAGGCATTACATTAAGACTAATTTATAAACGTTCCGCCTTGTGTATAACTGCACAGAGACCATTCGCACAGGCCTAGCGCTCCTAGATGGTATAGTATAGTAATAGTATAGTATAGTAATTTCATACACTTGTCAGCGCCATCTAGATAAGTAGTGCCATACAATGGCATTTGTAGAACCTTTATAAATGAACCCCACAGGGTCAATCTTCAGGCATCATCCTGGCTCTGCTTTGTTGTAATTTATATTTTGATATTTGATATAAAATATAGGAAAATGCAGGGATTGTGGTTTGTCATTTGTAGTGGTTTGTGTTTCATTTAATATTGATGGCGCAGACTTTGATTTCCACTTCTGCAGCTGAGCTTCAAACACTGAAAAGTGTGCGAACATGAACATTTCCCTTTGGCCATCATAACCAATTAGAATGCCTGCTTCAGTTTCAACTCTGTTCTACAGAAATGAAAGTAGGGGATTGGTTAGCATTGACAAAGCAAAATTTGAATTTGAGCAAACTTTGCATACATAAGCCCCTAATGTCAATTTCCTAGTGATATAGTATTAGAGACAGAAGAATAGTAATTTTGAGTGTGATGGTATTTGCTCCTCATGAAGAGAAGATGGGGCAGTGGCAGTGTGTCCCCTAAGATCCTGATATTTCAAACAGCAGTAAAACAGCTATCTGAAACCTTGAAGCAGCAGACTCTACCAGGAAACATTCTGGCTGCAAAATGTAAATATGAAATATTTATATGTAATATTTCCGATTTACCTGGCCAGAAGGAAATTCAAAAGATTTAAAAAAATGTGTTTTACAAAATATAACACATACAGTAAATTAACTGAATATATGGTTAAATGCTATACATTCTAACAAATATTGTACAGTAATGTTGGGACATTGGAACCAGGGTGATCTGTTAAAAATACTGTGATATGATATACCACAGATTATTTGCTGGTATTCAACGGTATTCTATTTGATGCATGGCAAATAAATGCATCACAGTCTGCTAGGAATTGGAATATTGTCAGAATGTCTTGTATAGATCTGAGTTAACAACGGCTGTCTGATGCGTTTCAATGGATGCACTATAGACTTTTTTATACAGCAATTAACATCACTTTTGTTCAGGTGAACTGGGTCTGGATGCATAAAGAACAGCTATATTCTAGAGTATATCTAATATGGTTATATAACTAATAATAGCTGCCTTGTGCTTTGCAATTCAATGCACTCAAGGCTTTATATCTGCTAACACTGCTTCTATTCGAGTGCCTTGTGACTGGGTGCCTCACAAGCTGGTATATTCCGGAATACAACTAACAAGATTATAAAATGCATAGCTGGAGTCCTAAATGTCTATTCATTTAATTATCGGCTAATTTTGTGCATCATGCCTGAATATATACTGTACATATGGAATGAGCAATCAATGTGTAAGCTGCAACTATGAGACTCATTGATCACTTGAGGAATGTGAATGATATCAAACAACACACAGGACTCTAAGGGAAATAATTTATAAAAGTTCCACGTATAGGAGGTTGAATGCCGTTCACATGGCACTAGTGTCCATAGATGGCGCTGCTGAGTATATGAATTTCCCATACTTGTCAGCACTATCTAGGGGTGCTTCTGTCATGCAAACTGGGTGGATCTTTTAGAAATTAACCTTTAAGCGGACATTTGTATTTATAGTCTATGGGGTCAATTCACAAAGAAAAACAATATTTGCTCTCTAGTTGTTAATTTACCTCTCCTTATTTTTCATTTAAAAACATGGTATTCACATGGTAAACATGGTAAGTCCCAATCTAGCATGCCCATTGAGGCTTCCCACTGAAGCGTTAGGGTGCTGTTATTTTTACTTGTTCAACGTTATTTTAACAACTGAAGCGTTATTTTTACTTTGTTCTTTTTATTTGCACTGTTGAATATAAACAACTTTATTAAAACTGTTGAAGTTTACAAGTTTACATGTTTACAAAATACAAACCCTAAAAAAATTAAAGTTAAACAATAATACCATAATAATAAAAACTATATATATATATATATATATACAAATCTAATAAAGCACAGTCAAATGGTTCCATCTTCCAAAAACTCCAAAAAAGAGGCTTCAGAAGTTATCAATTCACACAAATTTCACTCTTAGAGCAAAAACTATCACCCGAAAACTGTCAGGAAACTCTGAAGGAGGTGCTTATATAACAATTGTCTAACGGTCGATAAATGGCAAAAAAATCTTTGTGAATTTCAGTTCTGTACATATTTAATGATTAGGCATGTTAAAATAAGGATTGAAACATTAAATAATGATCTTCATGATAAAATACCACTTCAGAGAAGAGAGATGTTATTTGGTAGATTTCCAAGCATTAAATAATTTGGTGAATTGCACAAGCCTAAATATCTATTAACTAACGAGCGTAATCAGGAGAAAAGGCTTTGCGATTTGACCCCTATGACTATTGACAATCATGATGAGGAAAGTGAAGAAAGTTGGACAATGTATACATTCTTCAGCATCAAACCTCTAATAAAAATTTACTTAAATAGTTTTGCAGAACTGTATAAGCTCAGATCCAAATGAATGTATTGTATTGCTGGTCATCATGATTCTCTTTTGTGGCACAAGTATTCATGTATTTATGCCTTATGATGTATCGTGTTAAAACATACCTGTACTTAGATGTGGTGGCTGCTTTAGATTTCTTTTTTAAGCATTCTATTTTTATTTTCACCTGTCAATAGCACAATTCCAGTCCTCGGATTACAACCTCAGTTGCTCCTATTCTCCATAACATAGTAGGGTTTGGTTCTATAGTCCTCAGAGAACAACTAATAACAGTCAGAACAGGCAGAGAGCACAGGAAGTTGCCAGCTCACAAGATTTCTGCCAATAGGTATTTTTAGCCACTTATCAAACAGCTATGACAAAACACTTTCAATAGTACATTTACCATGCCAGGTGGGACCAAATAAGAGACATTTGTTGTTGGGGTTTAAATGCACTTTAAATGAAGCACAGTATTAAAGTAAAAGTAAAGAATTTATAACAAAAGGGGGGGGGGG
>NW_017307181.1:45968-74461 GCF_000935625.1 Nanorana parkeri
GGGCCCGTACAATTTTAGCTAGTATGTGCTAATATATACAGCATATTAGCATATTATGGCAGACTTACCTGCTAAATTGATCCCCTCCAGCACTATACCTTTCCCTCGCTGGTGTTTCCATTTTCCTACTGGGTTTTGATTCTTTGGCCTCTTGACCAACCAGACCCAGATGATGTATGGATTTATGAGATTTGCAAATCATTGCATTATGTTTCATATAGATTTTACACATTCTTTGGGAATTGGGGTTGTAACTTCAAGACATACACATTGGTAGTTACTTCATCTCGGCATGTGTGACTCAACATAAAGGTAAAAAAAATGCTGAATGACAACTAGAAGCTTTTATGGCAGATGAGGCTGACACTGTCTCTCCACTCATATGAAGACTGTCGATCAGAATTTTTTTTTTAAGCTTACTTCCACTTTAATATTTAGGTTTTTTGAGATAGCTTTTAAGATATTTTATGTGATGTTGTTATAATTTGGTGATACATTATAAAGTATTGAATTCTTTATGGTTCTGTGTAGACATTAATGTGTAGTGTAATTTTGCAGGTTGAGCAATTTGGGGTGATTCTCAGGGGCGTCCCGAGGCTGGGTGACACCCGGAGCAGTGTCCGAGTGTCACCCCGCCGAGACGTCAACGAGACGTCACCGTGCATGCGCATGACGTCACTACGCGTGTGCACGATGACATCATCGCCTACGCGCGGAAGTTTTCTGATATCTGCCGGCGGCCATCTTGGTGATGAGGAGTCCCCTCCTCTCTCCTGATACTGTCGGGTGTTCGGTCCATGACCGAGCGCCCCAACTTTTCAGAGGGGGATGACACCAACATGACTGTAAGACTGTCACAATGGTGTCACGCGGGTGCGGGCCGCACCCCACGCCCTCTGGTCTCCAAGCTGTTTGTATGCCAGAAGATAACAATACCAATACATATGAACTTTAGGCAGGCTTTTTTTTCTTTCCTGTCACACTAAGAAAGTAGCTAGAGAAAACAAAAGCTGCAAGCACAAAGGAGTTAGAAGGCTGCCTTTTTACTAATCAAAATGAGTAGCTGTTGACATATGGACATTACCGAAATAGATTTTCTCCTAGGGCTGCAATTGTCTATCACGGCTTGTGTCTGCAGAGTGTAGATTGAACAACTTTAAGTATAGTAGTCTGGGAGAGAGATTTAGCTGTAAATCTTTTAAGGAAAGTTGCTATCAATGTCAGCTCCTGAATTGTTTTTCAACATGAAGGGATTCAGAAATCTGCAGCACTGTGTTGAAGCCCACATTAGCACACAATAGAATAATTACAGAATTACCACTTACACCTATACATTATATCAAGCAGATGTACATTAAAGTATAAGGGTGATGAGTGCTTTGGGAAATATCACAATGACATTGATAAATAAAGCTCCATTAAAAATATATTAAAATGTTATGATGCAAAGGAAGTACAACAGGGAACGTTTCTATTAACTCTAAAGTGTATCGTACTGCACAAGTGTGTAATTCCTGCCACAAACAGATCTAAGGATAATGAAGCCATTTTCTTTATCTTCTATACTGCTCATGGAAATGTGAGATAACTTCTGCTATTATTTCTTTTTAAAATACAGTATTTTCTTGTGTTACATAAGTATTTTCTGGAGCTGTCTTGATTTTGTAGGTGTGACAGTATTATTCTTTCATTATATCTGTTTTGCAGGCATTACCTTACTACTTTTCCTAATACAGTCAATAGTGGCAATAAATTGAATTTGAAAGGAAACCTATGGTGAGAGAAACACGTGACTTGTCATCTTCCTCTGGAAATGCTAGTTCCCCAAGGCTCAGACGACCCACTGTGCACTTACTGCACACATTGGGAATTCTTCGGGAAAGCACTTTTCTGTCATCCTTTAAGCTGCATCTGTGTCAGTGTGTACTAGCTCATTCTGATCTCTGTACTGCCTGTTCTCCACTATTAACTGCAACTTCTGTACTGCCTGTCCCCACCACCAACTGCCCCCTCTGTACTGCTTATCCCCACCAACTGCCCCCTCCTGTACTGCCTGTCCACACCATCCCCTGCTTCTATTAAAAACATATTAAAATGTTATGATGTAAAAGAAGTACCGCCTCTTCCCACCATTAACTACACCCCCTTGCTACTGCTTGTTTTTTCCTCTCACTGAAACCACCCACACAGGAACATTTTTTCCTTCAAGGGACACCTCCAATGAAGGGGCATTTTTTCCTCACACTGATGATGGAGTCTGCCTCTGTCTACATCTCCAACCTCATCTCAATATATCACCCAAACCGTCCTCTTTGCTCCTCCCAAGACCTCCTGCTGTCTAGCCCCCCCCCCCCCATCCTCTCCTCATATGCTCACCTCCGGAACTGCTCCAGATCCTCTCCCATCCTTTGGAACTCCCTATCACAACTTATCCGGCTATCTCCTAATCTGTCTGCCTTTAGGCGTTCCCTGAAAATGCACATTTTCAGGGAAGTCTATTCCACCTCCTCTTAAAAACTGTACATTTACTCCTTCAATCAGCTCATCCCCCACAGTTATTACCTTCTATATTACTTGCCCCTCCTTGTAGATTGTAAACTCTCACCAGCAGAGTCCTTCTAATCCTCTTGTATGGTATTGTTTTGTAATTGTACTGTCTCCCCATTTGTTGTAAAACACTGTGCAAACTGTTGGTGCTATATAATTCTTATATAACAATAAAAAGTAATAATTTCTCCCTTCGCTACTGTTAGTAGTATTTTGTAGGTACAAAGACTGCAACATATGTGTGCAGTGTTTACAATGAATGGGCACATGTTTAATCATCCCCCTGAAAGCCACTCCCACTGTTACACACAATCTTGCCATAGCCACAATTTGCCACGGCACGCTAAGTGCCCCTCAGGAGTTATCTTTGCTCCCTAACCCAATGTGCCCCACAGTTTTTACTTTCTTACCTGTAAAGTCAGACAGATTACCCCTATGGGTATTAAAAAATGCATACATTGTTTATACTGTTTAAATATTGATTTAACCAGTTGACATCCGCGGTGTTAAACCCCCTTCCCATCCAGGCCATTTTTCAGTATTCAGCGCTTCGGTACTTTAACTGAACTGGTCACAATTTATGATCATGCAAATAGGTCAACTGCATTCAGAGAATGCCCTTGGTTCTGACTACACAATTATTTCCCTGGCTGCCTTCTTTTTATGGGTCAGCAATTCAGAAGGAAATTAAGCAAAATCAAGCAACAAGCAATTTTTAAAAAGTCAGAAGTTGTGCACTGACTATTCCTCTTATAAAAGAATAAGCATAATCATGCATTGCATGACTTGCAAGTCCGACAAATACCTGTTGATCCTACCAGTGAAGTTCACCTAATGCAGCTTCCTTTGATGGTGTGGCAATGATGATGCACTACTCCTGAATTTAAAGTAGAATTGCTACTCTCAGTTAGACTACTTGCATTACAGTGGGATGAAAAAATGTTATGGGCAGCGTGACTATCAGTATTGTCACGGCTAATTCACAAGCCTGTAGCTTGTCAATCAGTATCGAGCCACACCTAGCCCTGTCCACTGCTTTCTGGATTGACAGTGCTTCTTATGTTGCTGAAATCCTCCTACTGTGAGCTGCAGTGTCTTGGAGGGGGAGCATATGACACAAAAAGTAATGCGGCTTTGGCTCAGTCAAGAAAAGTAAAGGGATCGTTTTATTCACTCTATGAGACTTGTGCAACCCTTAAAAACTGAATTTGAGACATGTTAAGACATACAGGAGCTTTTAGTTGTACTTTAAGGCAGCCAATTCATTTGAACGAGCTGGCAACACTCCAAAATGGACCAAACATCTCACGTCCCCATTTTTTTGCAATGCAGCACACCACAACACACAGTAGAGTGTTACTGTTTATTGGGCTACTAAATTGTGCATCTACCGTGTTTCCCCGAAAATAAGGCACTGTCTTTTTTGGCTCAAAAAAATACACTAGAACTTATTTTCGGGGTAGGTCTTATTTTATTTTTTTTAAAGTACAACAATCCACACTTATTCATGTACAACAGTCAACATGTAATCATGTACAAAAATATGGTGATCAGGGGTGCCGTACCTTTCAAAGAGCAATTTGCTAACCAATCGCTGCCCAGAATGAGCAAAGCGCTCTTTTTACTATCGATTCGTCACAGACGGAGTGCATTTGGTATCACTCCGCCTGTGACAGGAGTCGGCGCTATAGAGGAAGCATCGGCTTATGCGGCTCTGCTCCCTCCTCTGCCACCGCTTCCTCTAGCGCTGGCTTCGTTGGCACCGCTGATTCTCTCCCACAGCTCTTCAAGTTCCCCCTTATGCCACCACCGGCCCTGGGAATGGTCACAACTAGGTCTTATTTTTGGGGTAGGCCTTATATTTTAGCAATTTCCCAAAATAGTACTAGGTCTTATTTTTGGGGTAGGTCTTATTTTCGGGGAAACAGGGTAGGTACAATGGTTTAGATTCATTGGGCAAGAAGAAACACAGGACACCTCGGTCTGGGTCACCAGGAGCCGCACACTAGTACAGACCTATACACCCATGTGGAGTGTGCTTAACTCTCTGGACAATTTTTCATTTTTTTCACTGTTAGATTCATTGGGGTGCCATTAAAAAAATAAATGGCTCCGTAACACAATGCATCTCAACACACGCTTTGCCAAGTTCTACAGTAAGGTGCATTAAAATGCATGTGTAGCGACATAAGTGTGTAGCCAGCCTTGGGGCCTATTTATAATGGAGAGCAAACACCACTGTCAGCTCTCCACAGGACACTGCAGTGTTTACTCCACACTCTGGACACTGAATGTATTTTGCATTCATAAAATGTAGAGCACGATGTGGATCCTGCAGTGAAGGGTTATCTCAGCATATTTTCTTTTTTCTCCTTTCGGTAAAATGAACCAAGCTTTGCTTGCTTCATGACAGCTGTAGACAGCACTTTTGTGCTTTATAAAAGTTCCAAAAGATTTTTACTTTGAAAAACAGCATTATGTCCATGTTACGGCCATACCACTGCTTTAAAAATCAGCCCCTAGATTCCAGGTATATTCAGTTCCATCATCTTTGTGAAGTTTTGGTATAAAATGCTAACATATATACTTTAACCTGTTAAACATAGCTCGCCCTTTTTATTCTCTGTGCCGAAGGCACTGCAATCTCCAGCACAATGCTCAGCCTTAGAGAACAGCTGAGGTGAGTAGGGTTGTAACTTCAACATTTGATGGATCCTATTATACAGGGCAGCAAGTTAGCAGTAGCTACATGTAGGAAAGATGTGTGGGTGTATGAGCTATTCAGTATCTCTGACGCAGAGGAAGAGGAGATCATTAAAGCATTTGCACTGTAGATTTTCCAGAAAATACATAGAAGGGAGAGTGTCAGTGCCAAGCTACTCTTACATCTTCTAATAGGATTGATGACATGAAGGTAAAGTTAACAACCAGTGGCCCTGATGATGTTTGCCAACTGAAACAAATAAACACGCATTGCCATTTTTATAGCTGTACATTTATTCCATAACATTTCAGTGGCCATAATAAATATAAGTACTTGGCAAAGCTGTGCTTCTAATTATTCCAGCAAACATGGGCTGGCATGCCCCTTAATTGCCTTGTCGTACTTTCTGTGGACGAACTGTGCATCTTGACCATATCCCTCTATCAGCTTTTAAAGAATACTCTAATGCCCTCTGGGACCTATGAACTTTGTGTTTGCTGCAAGTTAACCTCACCTTTTCAGCTGAATATACTTTTGCCTCCTCCCTACTAAGCTGTGAGGTTTCACATAATTCAAAGTACAAACAGATCATGTAGGAATCTACAGTAATTATAGGACAAATTATATAAATGATACAAAGTGCAATTGAAGTTAATATGTAATTGCTCATAGCTGGTATAGATCTGAACTTTACCTTGTTACATATTGGCAGATGTCTCCCAAGAAAAGGTGGTCTGCTTGATCATAGTAGGGTTGGTACCTGCCTACTGTTTCTCACACTTGTGCACGTAAAGCCTTTCTTTCCTAAATATATGGGTTTTCTAGTTCACACAGAGCTTTTCCAATAAGAAAAGAAAATCTGTATGTGCAAAAGCGATTGCTTCTGATGCTGCTGTGTTTGTTATCCTTCCTTAGGGTCGCCCTAGATGGCCAAGCCTTTGCTAGAGCATTCAAGGGGATGTTAGATAAGCCATTTTATAATCACCTTTGGTAATGTACCTGGTAATGCTAATCTATAAATTAAAATATTTTAGGCTGAATACTGTTCTTATCATTGCTTGGTATTCATTTCTGTGTGTCTATTGGTAATATTTTATAAATTGCCATGTAAAAACTTAAATATGATTTTAACAAAGTTATAAATTATACTTGAACTACCTTAAATTTCCTATTGTCCAACTTTCACTCCTGCTGACAGAGACTACATGCACTATGCTAGGAGCATTTAGAAAGGTTCTAGAATACACCATGGGGGAGGTTTATCAAAACTGGAGCAGACAAAATCTGGACCAGTTGCCTATGGCAACCAATCAGCATCTCTCTTCAGTTTGTTCAGTTAAGTGGGTACAGGTTAAAACAACTGCCAAGTCTTTATTGCCACCTGTACCCGTTGGGCATCCGAACAGAGCGTTGGTTAGAAGAAAGGTGACATCTCCTTGTTGAGCTCATAGAAAGTAATCAGCAGAATTTTGATTCATACATAAAACTGAAAAACTTGAATTTTGGCCTATGCAGGATCTTGCTGGCAGAAAAAAAGGCATGCAATGGTCCATAATGTGCTTCAGTTTAAATAGATTTAGATGCATAAATGTCTCCAAAACTGTATGAAAAATTTGTCTTCCATTCCTCTAGCTAAGTTTTCAGTCACAGCATGTATGCACGTACATGTGTTTACATGTATGCACGCATACATAACTCAGGAATACTGACCATGGATGCAAAGTTTTAAACTTTGATTTTACACAGCTAAATGCATGGGCCCGAACCATACAATACCACTGCCTTTAAATCCATAAAAAACTATATCCTGCACAATTTTTGTGTGCATGGGTAAATTTGCAGCAACAGTGGTATTTATAAAAACAGGAAAGATCGGTACACTAATTTCATTATAAATATTTTTTTCATCAGCATTAATATCTGTCAAGAATCACATTTTGCACTACTTTCCTGCCTTAAATTGAGGCATAAAAAGAGTTTCAGAGCAGCAAAAGCTAACTTCTCTGAATTTTTCCGAGTCCACCATTCTACATCCAAATGGTATTAAAGACAACTAAAAGGAACATATTCTATGTGCTGCATATAGTTACAGACTTGCTTAATTGGTTGATATGTTCAATAAATTAATTGGCTAAACTGACAACAACAGTAATAAAGAAGACATCTGGGAGAACACTGTAAGCATTGTTAACTGTGCACATCTCCTTGGTACTATTTCACAAATTCTGTGGACATTTCAGCCAATATGCCAAAGGCTTTAAAGTACATCATAAGCTTCAAAAGCAAAACTCTGTTCCTGAACACCAGCCAAAAGAAAGAATTTGTGGAGTTTAACATGCCATATGCTGTAGCAAGACATCAATATACTATAAATCACTAGCTTGAGGAAAAAAAGGGAATAGGAGTGACCCACTTTAAGAAAATGAGTCCTATTGGCAAATCGTTCACTTTATGTTCCCAGTCCAGGAAGTCACTTGAGATATAAAATTCACTTAACTAAGAGCCATGGATGTGTGATTCATAAGAATGAAGAGTAGACAGTTTGAGTAGATAATGGAATTTACTTAATGCATTGGGCAAGGAGCAAATAGGTGATTCAGCCTGTGGCCAGCAATTACAGTTTAGCTTTTAGTGGTTCATAGTAGTTGGTATTGGTTATTGTACATATACTTGCATAACTATATTATGCAGTATAGCCCTATATCTAACTATATCAAAAACAGAAAATAGGGCACAGCATATATAATCTGTGTGACAAACCCATCGAGTATAATGTATAAACAATAGCTGTAGATATCTGTTAATACTGGTATTTCTGATGATTAGTCAGGATGGAAATTTCCAACAGATGCCCTGTTGTTCTATGCTGACCATGCAATGAGAGATAAGCCACCATTGTGCTTTACTACATTTATTAACAGTTTCTTAACAAGCCAAAAATGAGCTTTAAAAATAAGCCTTCGTTGACTTCTGTAGCTGCCCACACTGTTGAGCAATTTGGTCAAATCCAATCCTGCTGACTTAGCGGAAATTCGAGCTGTGGGCGGCTCTGTTGGCACAACTCCATTTGACCAAAGGTTAAGAATTCGGTCCAAAAATTGTCAGTTGAACAGGGACTGCCGAGAGACAAATGTCAAAATACAATAGCCCAGCAGGGAAGATTTCCTTAACCACGTGGTTTATCATGGATGGGGAAATTGAGTGTTTTTTTTTGGTTCAGTCCTCTGGGTTGAATGAGCATTGCTGAGCATCATACAGCAGAGTTATGTGGGTTTGAAGATTTTTTTAAAGTCTAATCATGACTATAGAAATTAGTTTAGCACGGCAGCGTCCAACACCTTTCCCTTGATCTTAGAGGAAAACTATCCCCATAGGTAGAGTGGATATGTAGCTGATGTGTAGTGTCTGCAGCTGTTACACATGGGCTCTAGTGACTGAAAACTGAGCAATCACATATCGCTGATCGCTCAGTTCACGATCTTCTCCCTGGAGAGAGCAGTAACTGGCAGTCACTACCCCACAGGGATTCTGTCCTCCCCTCTCCATTCCTTCAGTACTGACTGGAGGAACAGATGGAGAGATGTTGGACGCAGCTAGCTCTGGCTCTAGAGAGGCAGAGCCAGCTGTCAATCAGGCAGCGGGGTGGATCCTGACAATATTGCCAGGATCTTTCCTAGTTGCAGTGCTATATGCTGAGTTTTGGGTCACAGGAGGACATTAGTAAATGTCCTCCTGTGGCCCTAGAAAAAAACTATGGCCGAAAAAGGTTTGGCCTTAGTTAACTTTTAAATAGTATATAGTCTGTTGCCTGAAATGTGGGGATGAGTACATCTGCCTGGGTTTGGTTTGCAAACCGTTTTGTGAATTTTGCTCAAACTTTGTGATGAGTTCCATTCCATTGAAGCCTATGAGGGGCAAATCTTGTTTTTCAATTCTGGATTTTTTGAACAGCTAATAGGCAAGTTATATACCGGCCCTTTGAATTTTTAATAGATTTAGCCTTCTGGGGACCTCGAGGTGCCAGTTTATAGCGCCAGCGGCTGCACATTTCCCTCATCCTGAGATTCCAGCACTGACAGAATGCTCCGGTCCTCCTCCAGGAGAGAAGAAGGAAAATAATAAAGGGGCAGAGATCGTGGGGGCAAAGATCGGTGGGGGTAGAGATTGGGGAGGCAGAGATTGGGGGGCTCCCCTGGGTACAGCAGTTCTGCTCCTGCAATCCTGAGATCTGCAGACCATTTCTCCTCAGCTCAGCCATGATACGTTATCTGACTGCAAACCATTACTGCTCATCCCAGCCATGGTACATGTTATCCGACTGCAGAAAATGTTTCCCCTTCCCAGCCATGGTACATTATCTGACTACAGAGCATTCCTCCTCATCCCAGCTATGTTACGTTATCTGACTGCAGAGCATTCCTCCCCATCTCAGCTATGGTACATTGTCTGATTGCAGAGCCTTCCTTCCCATCCCAGCCATGCTACGATGTTATCTGACTGCAGAGCATTCCTTGCCATGGTACATGTTATCTGAGTGAAGAGCATTCCTCCTCATCCCAGCCATGGTACCATGTTATCTGACTGCAGAGCATTCTTCCTCATCCCAGCCATGGTAACATGTTAACTGACTGCTGAGATTTGTAGTCCTCTACAGCTGACGTTATTTTTTTTTTAGCATACAAGTTTTTTATTGAAATCATGAAAGCATCGATACAATTAAGACATTGTCATTGATGTTATGAATGACAAACATTTGTTACACGTTATATGTTTCAACAATTGATACAATTCCAAGAAATTATTTAGACGTTCTTTTCATTACATTACAACATTGTAACATTTTAAAGCATAAGAAAAAACAGTACGTTTAACAGCTGACGTTATTATTCTGCATTGCTGTATAATGTATTGCAGGGATTTGTAGTTCCTCTGCAGCTTGGAGTCAGTGGCAGAACTACCAGGGGTGCAGCGTTTGTAGCTGGGACCAGGCCCTGGCACTTCACCACTATGCATGGAGTGTTTTGTCTGCTATTGTTTAATAGCAGTGAGGAGTTCTGTCACAAGGAGACTGTGTTATAACTTACACTGTGGATTACAAATCTCCAATTGGGGGGAGAAAGCACTCCACCATGAGTAAAAGGCCCCAGCGCTGGCTGGACTGAGTCATTCATTCTCCACTGGCCAGTGGTCTAGTCAGGGTCTGATCATTCAGCAATAGGCTGTACTCTCTTTTATTTACTGTGCTGTGATTCAATCTGCTTGAAATTGTCAGGGCACCTACTGGAAATGTTTCTAATCTGTTTGCATTGAATTTGTCTAACCCCAATATTTCTTTACATGGCTTTGACTTCTTTTAAATAAAAGCCCATCTAACTGTTAAATGGTGGGTCAGTGTCTGTCAGATCCTGGTATAGTGGGGGTCATCACTGAAAGTGGCAGGAGGACCCAACATATCCAGAGGCTCCTTTGCGGGTAGCATTACAAATATTGCAAACAATGAAAAATGGTAGCAGTACCAAAAAGGATGGATTTTTGTAGCAGGCTACTCATCAAAGGACAACATGGAAAATGTAAATTGCACATTATACTTACCTCTTAGAGTGGGTTAATTATAAGTTCTTGGTGTTCTTAACAGTGTTATGTAAAATAGTTGTGGCTTGAGTGTTGTTTGTGATAATCAAGTAATGCCTTGGAGAACCCTCAGGACCAGACTGATAGATACCCATGAGAAGCACCCACCTCAAATGTTGTATAGGGGAGGGGGAGCAGCTGGGCACAGGTTATGTAGGCAGAGGTTATGACTGACAGCCACGTACGAATTTCTGTAAAATCGGACATTTGGATGTATCTGAATCTCCGAATGACAGAAATAGCGAATCCGAAGGAATCAGAATATTTGATAATGAAATTCGGATACATCCGAATTTCATTCGGAAACAAAACACAACAAGCAGGAGAATATGATAGCTGTCACAGAATACACTAAAGTGTTGAACTGTTCACAGAAATAATAATAATTTATAAAAAAACAGAGTGGGGTCCCCCCCCAATTCCTACCAGACCCTTTAGGTCTGGTAGGAATGTTATGGGGGACCCCTGAAGTTAAAAAACAAAAAACAGAAACAGTGTGCAGTTTCATGGCAATTCATACCAGACCCTTTAGGGGACCCCCTGGAAAAGCACCTTGTCCCCATGCCAATGGTGACAAGGGCCTCTTCCCCACAACTCTGAACTCTGACCCGGTGGTTGTGGGGGTCTTTGGGCAGGGGAGTCAACTGCATCTGGGTATCCCATTTCATAAAGGGGGCACCCAGATGGCACCCCCCTCTTGTGAATGAGTAAGGGGTACTTGTACCTCTACCCATTCACTAAAGGGTTGACCAAAAAAATAACAACTCCCTGATGCAATGTTTACATTGGGCAGTGGGCAGAAAAAACAAAGCCTACTATTAGCATTTTAAAATTGAAATACCCAATAGCAGGCTGGCTCATGTTCCGCCCACTGTCAGTTACAGAGGAGCGGACCTGAGAGAGAAAGTTTTCTTTCAGGTCCGCTCCTCCGCTGATTGACAAAAGGCAGTGGGCGCAGCAATTGCCATTCCCTTGTTGGCTATTGCAATTAAATATAGACAATAACAGAATGGCTATTGCTCCTGCAGAGGAGTGGACCTGTGAGCTAAAGTTCTCTCTCTGGTCTGCACCTCTCTGACTGATCAGACAGTGGGTGGAGCATTAGCCAGGCTGCTATTGGGTATTTCAATTTTAAATAGCCAATAGCAGGCTTTGTTTATTTCTGCCCACTGCCCAATGTAAACATTGCAACGGGGAGTTTTTGGAGGGTTTTTTCAACTGACGGCTGACGCTGGAATGACTTTGTGGGACATTTTTTACAATTATTTTAAATAAAGGAATTATCAAAAATGTGTGCTTTGTTTTTTGTTCAATTAAATACATTTTTTCTAAGGTGTTGTGTGTTTATTTACATTTTATTTAACCATTTAGTGAATGAGTAGGGGTACAAGTACCCCTAACTCATTCACAAGAGGGGGCGTGGCGTCTGGGGTCCCCCCTGGAAAAGCACCCTCCCATTGCTGAGGGCATGTGGCCTGGTATGGTGAAGGAAGTGGGGCCTCTCACTGTGGGATTTTAGGGGACCCCATTTAAAAAAAAACTTTTTTGGCGTTTAGGTTTCTCCTTAAAATACCTACTTTTTTTTTTGCGCAGTCAGAAATTAAAAATAAATAAAGTAAACATGTAATGACACTTTTCAGCAATGAATTATAGTTGGTAATGATCATTAGACTCATCCGAAATTAAAAAAATTCGGATTCATCCGAATCCAAATGCCGAAATGAATTGACTTTCAGACCCGAAATAACGAAACATCCGTAACAAAATGAAATGAAGCTACACACATTTTCTGCTGGCTTACATGTCTACACCTAGGTCCCTCTTTGTGTATCTGAAACAGTGACAGCTCCTGTGTAAATGCAGCCTGTACAAATTTAAAACAAAATTGTTACAGTGTATTTTGGTTAAAGCTGTATGAATGAAGCTTGTAAATAGTGATTGCAGACTTTATTAATAAATACATTGTACCAAATTGTTACAATTATTTTTGGTTAGTGCTTATATGCAAGTCTATAAGTCATTTGATATACATATAATGTGAATTATAAGAAACCTGCTATTGCAAAATGTGTCCTCTTTTCTTGCTTGATTTATATTGCTCATATGTAAACTGTTTTTGTTTTTGTTTCGCCACATTAAAACTTGTTTTAAAATTACTTTATTTAATACATTTACAAATAACTGTACCATGTTTTGGTAAAGGCACATTGTTTTGTGCCTTTATAATTCATTTTAATTTTATTAATACAGAATACATTTTGTACTTTGACAAAGAGGGACTTTAGAGCTAAATGCTGGATTATTTCTCGGCTAGAACATAATAATTTGGTTATTATAATGGTAATTAAATCCTGTTTTTGTTTTATCACTTTCCTTTTGACTAAACTGCATCTCTTCCGCTATGGCCTTTAAGCAAAGTGCACTTTAGATAAGCAGTACAGGGCAGTACATGTGCCACAACAACCTTTTCTCCCATTTTTTCTATGGATCAGATGTTGGCAAACCTTGAGGCAGTTAACAGTGTCTGTCATTTCTCTCATTATTCTGGCCTGGCAAATGCACATGTGCACAGGGAGGCGCAATCATATTTTCCACATGTTTCTTTGCTGTGTTGCAATGCCCTCACACTGAGTTGTTTGGGAGGGGAGGTGGGTGCACTTTGTCATTTTCTCCTTGGGTGCAACCTTGTTCATACATCTTTATACATGATGGATTGGTGTTTTGAAGAAGCCATTTTGCCTATAAGCAGCACTGACTAATCATGATTATGTTGTATATAGTATCTACACTTCACTACCCCAGTATACCTCCATTACTAAGCCCTGCATTTAAGTGAAAAGCCAGTGTCTGGCTGGATGTTATTGCCCTGTAGCAAACAACATTGTTTGCCAAAGCCTGATAAAGTATTAGCTAAAACATTAAACATTTTTTACTGATCATTGTTTCTCGTTCTCAAAACAACCATAAACCTAGCCTTGCAATTTGAACCAAGTTATGATTTTACTGTATATACTCCAAAGACCCTCTAAGAGAAGGATTTCCTTTTTATGAACCATCATCTATTTTTATAGGCAGCTTTGCAAGTGTCTCTTTTTACTCTCTAGATGTCTTATAAAAGTGAAAAATATGTTTAGCATACTTTTGAACAAAAACATATGCTAAAAATAGATGAGTGGTGGAAATGTAAAGTTTTTGGTGCATTTTATTCTGGGTTTATATCTATTGGGTCATATGTTTGCTACATTTATATTATTTATTGGTATAGTGCAGACACTTTCCACAAAACTGTCACAAAATCTAGAAAAAGTGAATGCATTCACATCAGTCCATACCTCAACATATAGAGAATGCATTATTGCCATACATACACTAAAATTAAAATGCTGGCCAGTCACCACCTTGCCTCCCCAGTACTATCAATTAAATCAATTTTGCATTAGGTTTTAATTCAGCATTTTATCATAATTACAGTGCTAAAGATAACATGATTAGTGCATTGCACTATTTAGATTACTATTTATAAAATTTTGCTTTTAAACTAGCAAATTTCTACTAACAGATTATCTCTGAGCTTACCAGATATGTTACTTGCGCCACAGATACACAAACAATATATTTAGAATTAAAGTTTGACCAGAATTATTATCTTTTGCAGTCATAGATCAAAGTCTTCAGGGTGGCCTCCACCTACTGGGACCTGGAGTTTGCCTCAGGGATCACCTTATGGATGGGAGATGGCGACAAACAGAGATGGGAGAGACTTCTTCATCAGGTAATAATTGTAGTTAATAATACACATACAATATAAAAAAATAAATTTTTATATCAGGCTTTCATAGGGGAACGTGAAGACAGGATGCAGAAATAATGTTTGTTTGTTTGAAATAAAAAACCTGCCTCTTAGATTGTAAATTTGTATAGAAATTGTCTCAAGTTTGCACTCCCATATGATGGTATAGGTGTCACAAAATGTGACACATCCATATACCCTATACCCTATACCCATCCTATACCCATATGATGGTATAGGTGTCACAAAATGTGACACATCCATTAGTAAGTATGTTTCACTGTCAGTTGTAGATGACTGTTGTCACAGTAGTTAAAATGGGAGCTTTCCATTTAAACTGAATTTGGAATTTTAAATTCTTTGTAATATGATACAGATTTCAACAGGATTTATTGTAGTTTGTGTCCCTGTTAAGAAGGTTTCCCTTTATAGCACTTCTTGACCTGACAACAGAGTGAGAAACAGGTGTGAAAAACGAATGCTGCACAGCAACCTTCTCTACTGCAAGCGCTATCCTACAGCATTACTGTGGCTCTTTTGCTTGTCAGTTATAGAAGGACTAAAGGAAACACTGGATGAAAAAGGGGCCTTAAGAGAAATACAGGGAACATACCTTACCAGTTGATACCTGTTTTTTGTCCAGACATTGCTGTATTGCACCAGTCCACAACAATCATTTCCCTTAAAATTTGATGAACCTGGAATGTATCTGATGGGAATGTTGGAACATCCACCTTATTGCATCTACCAAAAGGGACTGGCTTTGGGCTGTGTCGATGAGCTTAGTTTTGAATTCCATCAAGATGCTTCTGAGATCATTAAGAATTCAATTGACCTGCAGTTGACCTCCTGACCTGCTTTTTAGGGTGCTTATATATTCTAATAGACTTGTATGGGTAGAGAAGGAGTTCTGACATGTACAAAAGTCTATGAACTCAAAGGCAAACAATTTTACTGCTAAGAAGTGATACAGGAAGTTACGCAGAACAGACTTTAGAGACTACACTGTGTCTGCCTTTCTAATGATTCTTTATAAAGCTGTGAGGGTTTATTCTGAATTGTACAGAATTATGCTGATTAAAGTAGAGTAAGTGGCCTTTCTGACTGGGCTGCTGTGTTTACTGGTCAGCATTTTTAGCTCAGTGAATGCTTTTTCCGGTATCTGGAACTTTTCTTTAAAACTTGAATTTTGGTAATATCTAGCATTAAGATAGTTGTGTGCCCTAGTGGGTACCAATCTATACATTAAATGTGTTCAAAAGAAACATGAAATGTCAAACACTATGGTAAGAAAGCAATAGTGATAAAAGCACAAAATGCATATTTTCTCCAATACAGAAAAGGCTCTTTTTACTATATCTGAAAGAATACATCTGACAAATGGTCTAAGTAGATATTAATGGATACAAACAATTGGTTTACATATTCGTGCAAATAATTATTAAAATCAAATTAATGGAACTAGACCAAGACTAAAACTGATTGTGAAATGATCAATGGTATAAATTTGGACAGGATTTGTAAAACTGCATACACCCTGGCAAGGGACCTGCATCTCTATTTCAATGGGTAAGTGTACAGATGGTGCAATAGGAATCTTGAACACCTTGCAGAATTGGATACACATTCTGACCTCTGGGACTGTTTATCAGCATAATATATTCTGTTCAAGGAATACGATAGCATGGACATGGAACTGCCATTATCTTCTGAAAGAAAAGTAATGGCAGACACAAACACAATATACTCTATACATCAACTTGTAAAGGAGAACTATGACGTGAGTGCTTTTCACTCACCTCATAGTTCTAGCCGACCTGTGACAATTAGATTGTCACAGGTCGGCTCAGTAGATCGGGAAGTGAGCGCACACATACCGGTGTTCGCTCACTTCTCGATCCTGTCACGGCTCCCTGCCGTGACAGGGGAGGGGCTGTATTCCCCCCTCCCCGCTCCGATGCACCAGCGCTGACCGGCGGAACGGACCGGGGAGGGGGCGGGTACAGCTGGCTCTGCCTCTAGATAGGCAGAGCCAGCTGTCACTCATGCAGCTGGGCGGATCTCGACATCATTGTCGGGATCCGCTCAGGCGTCTCAGTATACCGCGAGCTGTAGCTCGCGTTATACTGAGCTTAGGGTGACGGGAGGACGCTAGTTTGTGTCCTCCCGTTACCCTAAGGAGAACTATGGGGAAAAGCCCTGACCCCATACTTCTCCTTTAATTCTATATGACCATTGCCGATATGCTATATGTTACATTATTCAGCCATCCAGCGTGTGGTGAAATTGGAAAGAATATTAGCACATTTCTCAGACAGCTTGGTTCGCTCCTTTGGAGAGAATGTCAGTATTTCTACAAGGAACAAGGATCATATAATCATAATCTGATCCCAAGCCAAGGGGTGAAAGCAAAACTTTTTCTTCTTTGTTTTGGGCATATTAGACCTTCTTTGGAGTTTTGCTGTTGTCTATATACCCAGTGGGGATATGTCACCTGACTTTCAGACCTGACCTGATATTATGTTTATATAAAGAGATAGAGTTTCAAAAATCTCAGAGAGTATCTTAAAAAATTCAGTGGCAATGCCACTGGAACATTACTCCTTCAGGAGTAATGTTCGAGTTTAGCAGCTGAATATCGTAATGATCTAAGTGGGAAGTGATCATGTTTTAAAAAGTTCTAGCCGACCTGTGACAATTAGATTGTCACAGGTCGGCTCAGTAGATCGGGAAGTGAGCGCACACATACCGGTGTTCGCTCACTTCTCGATCCTGTCACGGCTCCCTGCCGTGACAGGGGAGGGGCTGTATTCCCCCCTCCCCGCTCCGATGCACCAGCGCTGACCGGCGGAACGGACCGGGGAGGGGGCGGGTACAGCTGGCTCTGCCTCTAGATAGGCAGAGCCAGCTGTCACTCATGCAGCTGGGCGGATCTCGACATCATTGTCGGGATCCGCTCAGGCGTCTCAGTATACCGCGAGCTGTAGCTCGCGTTATACTGAGCTTAGGGTGACGGGAGGACGCTAGTTTGTGTCCTCCCGTTACCCTAAGGAGAACTATGGGGAAAAGCCCTGACCCCATACTTCTCCTTTAATTCTATATGACCATTGCCGATATGCTATATGTTACATTATTCAGCCATCCAGCGTGTGGTGAAATTGGAAAGAATATTAGCACATTTCTCAGACAGCTTGGTTCGCTCCTTTGGAGAGAATGTCAGTATTTCTACAAGGAACAAGGATCATATAATCATAATCTGATCCCAAGCCAAGGGGTGAAAGCAAAACTTTTTCTTCTTTGTTTTGGGCATATTAGACCTTCTTTGGAGTTTTGCTGTTGTCTATATACCCAGTGGGGATATGTCACCTGACTTTCAGACCTGACCTGATATTATGTTTATATAAAGAGATAGAGTTTCAAAAATCTCAGAGAGTATCTTAAAAAATTCAGTGGCAATGCCACTGGAACATTACTCCTTCAGGAGTAATGTTCGAGTTTAGCAGCTGAATATCGTAATGATCTAAGTGGGAAGTGATCATGTTTTAAAAGAAATTCAGTTCCCATCGCCATATTATAAAAATGAGATGAATACATATTTTGGTAATAAGGAGAGAAAATTTCAGTTTCATCTCTAGGGGCATGACATATAGATTCCACGTGCTCACTGTTGGAAGTGATATGGTACGTCTGAAAATACCCCTAGCCAAGTTGGCCAATAATTAACTGGACCAAATTTAAAACATTCTACCTTTTTTTGAGATTCAATATATCATTCATACTTGTCCAAACATCACAAACATGATTTCCCTGTGTCCAGCCTTCCCACTTCTTGTTAGACATAATTTGGTTTATATAAGAGTTAGAATGTCTGTGGACCAAACAAAAACATATAGGGGTCTATTCACGAAGCAGCCGAAGGATCTAGCCGTAGCTTTGGCCGATCCTTCGGCTAGCTTCGGCCCTAGGACCCCTTCGGTTCAGTAGAACCTAAGGGCTGCTGTACGGGCTTTTCACAATAGCCCGTACAGCTCCCGAACTTAGCCGAGCGGCTCAGTCGAGCCGAAGGCATATGCCTGGGCTCAGCTGAGCCGCACTGAAAGCCGAAGCTGGCCGAGTGGCCGGCCATTGGCCGGCCGACAGCCTGCTTCTGAAAGCTGGGCAGAGCCAGCCGTGATCTTACGGCTGGCTTCCGGCCACTTGCAGAGAGATTTCTTTATTCTGACACGGAGCCGTGTCAGAATATTAAAAAAAATAAAATTTGCCCATAGGAATGCATTACTAGATTCCTATTGGCTATTGCAAATTGAAATAGCCAATAGGAATCTAGTAATGCATTCCTATGGGCAACATTTTTATTTCTCTATTCTGACACGGCTCCGTGTCAGAATAAAGAAAAAAAAGAAAAAGCAGTGTTTCTCTCCTTGGCGGCCGGAAGCAGGAGACTCCCATAGCGCCTGGGAGAGGTTTTTTTCTTTTTTTCTGACGGCAGCAGAACCGCCGGCCAATAAAAAACTGTTGGGCGGAGTTAGCTGTCATTGCTAGCTCCGCACAATCGTTTTCTATTTACTTTTTTTTTACTTTTTAAACTATTTTTCTGTTCTGCTCGGCCCCTCTGAGGGACAGAACAGCCAAACCGAATGCCGCTCAGCGGCATTCGGCTATTCACTCACTATTCACTCATAAGAATAGCCCGAACAGCAGCGAGTAGCCTGCCGGAGGTTCCGCTCAGCCGATCCAGATGTTGGATTGGCTGAGTCGAACTCCTTCTGCACTTCGGGCCGGCCGAACATGCTGAGCATGTTCGGCCGACCCGAAGCCATGCGAAGCAAGCCGATGTACGGCTGAAATCAGCCGTACAAGCCTGAAGTGAAGAGCCGAACAGTGTTTGGCTCACTTCACTTGGGGTCGGTTGTTCACTCGGCTGCCCTCGGCAGCTTAGTGAATAGACCCCATAGACACCCATCCCATTACAATGATAGTATTACCAAATATAATGGAGCTCAACCCTTGCGACTTTCCAGGTGCTAAAACAACAAAATAACATATTTCTATAGTAATTTCAGAAAGCGTATTGGATGGTCTATCTTGATGTAGCACAAAACAGAGTAAGGATCTGAAATAACAATTGCTTAAATACTTGTATGTACAGTTGGTGTTAAAGGTGCTGTTGGCGTGGGAACTGTTTTTTTTTTATTGTGCGACTTAGGAAACACATCACCTGTTTCTAGATAGTGATTATGGCTTGTAGTGATTATGGCTTGTACTAAAGACATAAAGTAGAACATGTTGTATACATACATTAAGAGCATTACAGCAAGGGTTTCAATCAGTAATTACTTATTTTTGTTGACTTTATTGAAATGGATAAATATACAGTATTTATTCAGTGTATGATATTAATGATATATGTTGTAATACATTGTTTATATATACTTTTTTTATTACTCTGCTTTAGTAACAGCCCCACCACTGAGCTCACATACACTGAACTGGTTTTCAGCATGTGTTGTTATCTTACATCATGAAACATTATTTTTTTAAGATGGCAGTATGGCAAAGTCAGTATATTCACCCAATATGTTGGGTGAATATAAACCTTTCAGGGAGAAAATGCCTTTCTCGCGGACATCAGGGAGCTGCTGTCCAAAAGAGGGAGACTCCCTGAACATCAGGGAGACTTGATATCCCTGCAGTATCATTAATGTGTTTTTGCCCATAATGAGCATTAGAGCAAGACTACAGTTTGCCATTGAACATAGAGAAAAATACTAGGCCCTCTGGAAAATGTGCTGAAGATTATTCAATCAAATATAGAGTTGTTTGTTCACAGTAACAGTAGGCATGTTTGTCTCATATCAAAAACAGTATTTCAGGAGAAGAGCCTCTTTACAACTGTAAAGCATGGTGGTAGAAATGTCATGGTTTGCAGTTGGTGTGCTGCTGTTGCCTGTACATTCTGCATCATATCAAAGTGTGCTTAATGAGAATGTGAGGCCCCCTGTCCAAGCCGAAGCAGAAGTGGGTCTTTCATCACAATAACGATCAAAAGCATATAAACAAATCCACAAAGAATGACTAAAAAGAAGAAATAGAGGGTTATGGACTGCTCTACTACTGATTTGATGCTCATTGATTTGATTCTCACTGGAAATTTGTACATGGAATTTGAAATCTGAATTTGCACCCACAGACATTTTCCAACTGAAGGAGTTTTGTGTGGAGAAGTGGTCAACCATGTTGATGTTGATGTCAGAGACTGATGGGCAGTTATACCAAATGCCTAAAATAATTAATTTCTGGGGCCAATACCACTTTCTGATGCCAAGTGTGTACTTACTTTTTCAACAGTACACAATTACATCTATTGATATTTTTGTTGAATAAATTAATGGAAAGGCAAATATTTCTTGTGTTTTTTCACATATATCAAGTACTGTATGTCACTTTTATCTCTGGGTACTGCGTGAATAAAGATCTAATGTTTGTTTGTTCAAATAGGTTGAAAAAATAAACAATATTTGATGGGGCTTATTTATTTTTTCACATGACTGTATATGGTTTGTGCATCAATATGCATTTTAATTGTAAATTAGAGTAACAGACTATTATATCTCTTAATCTGGTGTCATTGGAATCCCTGTTTGATGGCCAATATAAATTATATCCAGGGCCATCCCTATATTGAGGCAGCCTGAGGCAGTTGCCTCAGGCGGCATCTGATTGGGTCACTTTGAGGGGGTGGCAGAGCTCTTAGCAACCTGTGACGCACTGTCCAGCCCAGGCAACCAGAGACATCAATGAGCTGGGCAGGGCAACAGACAGAGGTACTGTGAACCCCCTCCCCGGAACATGCTCTGCTAGCACCACGCCATGCCTAACACCCCTGCCTTAAAGTAGGCCATCAGCAGCCCCCCCAGCCCTTATCCCTGGGCTCAGGTGGCAAAAATGGTAGGGACGCCCATGATTGTACCTATATACAATGCTTATGCTGCTGGGACTCATATATGCAGTTCATATTGCATATCTTCATATTGCTGTTTGAATCCCTTCAGTTTTTCTGTACATTACAGAAGATTAGTGCCAGTTCAGAAGACATACATGTCAAGTGGCAGTCCAAAAAGTGTTCTGCTTGTTGACTAGTTTTGTGTGCCCTGAAATGAAGGCTTAAAGAAAAGAATTAGATGGTCATGTTTGTCATTGAAATTGCACCTGCAAAGGCATTGCAATAATTTTTTAGCAGATTCAGTGCGTTTTGCCCTTGCACATGAATATGCCACAATCTGCTTCATAAAAAATACTCGTAATAGGTGTTGCTTAGGTGTGAATGCAGCCTAATTGTCTTTGGGAAGCAAAAGGGAAGGCAAGATTTGATAAATAAATAAGCTATGTTATGCTTTGGAAACACATTATTGTAAAGGTTAAATCTACTTCAAACTGAAAATCAGTATTAGATGGATTGTATCTACTTACATGCCTCCAATGACCTACAACTGGAGCTCTCGTCAAGTTTCATCAAGAAACTTACAGTATTTAGTATAAAGTGTAATAAAATCCAATTTGGATAGAGTAGGGAAGGGTTAGAACCTCTGTCAAGTTTTCATGTCTGTCTATGTCTCTTCTAGGGCCATTTACCCTTGCTATTTTCCCCGGTAACTATTGTCAACACACTCTAAGTGAGGGAAAATCCAACATTTTACAGTTGTCACGTGAACAGGAATAGAGATAAATCTTACAATGGAATACTAGTTTAATTGATAACTGGATAAGAGGGGATTCCCCTCACTTTAATGAGATCTCTTTTCATTCCCTGCTGTTGAGACACAAAGTGTAGGAAAATCAGGACACAGTTTTTAAACATTTCCCACCCCCAAATCAAAAATAATGATAACAAAAATAAAGGTTTTGGCTTTAGATGTACTTGAAGTTCATCTTAAAAAGGTCTATGAGGGAACCTGAGCAATTACTCTAGATTGCTTTGTTGACCTCATATACATACAGCATACTCGCTACAGTGGGTTTGTAAGCAAGATGTCAATGCCTTCTAAAACACAGGTGACATAAGCAATGTGGTATAAAAGTTAAAAGTAAACTGATATTTTTGTATTTTTTGTTTTCTTGTAAACTTTGTTTTGTATCTGATATATATATATATATGTATATATATATATATATATATATAACCAGCCGAAGGATCGGCCGAAGCTACGGCCAGAGATTCCCGGAGCGCCCAGAGAGTTCGGCTGTCTGGAGATAAGTGTCCCTGGTTACCTGGCAACCAGGGACGCTGATCTGTCTGTGCAAGTGGCCAGAGCCAGCTGTGAGATGACGGCTGGCTCCGCCCAGCTGTCAGTAGCAGGCTGTCGGCCGGCCAGCTTCGGCTTTCACCTCAGCTCAGTCGAGCCGCTACATATGCCTTCTGCTCGACTGAGCCGTTTGGCCGACTTCGGGAGCTGTACGGGCTATAGTGAATATATCTGCTGAACCAAAGGGGTCCTGGGGGTCGAACCTACCTGAAGGATCAGCCGAAGCTACGGCTAGATCCTTCGGCAGCTTAGTGAATAGACCCCTAAGTGTACTTATTCTGTAAGTGTGAAGTGAAAACATTCCCTATGCCTATATGACAAATATACTTGAAATCACTGCAGTTTAAAACTGCCTACTTGGCATTGTTCACAAAACCCAATTGACTTTTTGTGATTATTAAACAGAAATTGATGTATGAAATAAAATGTTATCTCTGTTGCCATAGTTGCACGTTTGCTACTTTCTATTCAGATCAGCCAAGCTTTTAGCAATGATTGTAGCAATTCATTTCACACACAAAAAAAAGTATTTTCACATGAGATTTAACCAATGCAAACAGGTACTATTTAAGCATCGCAAATTGTTTCCTGCCAACCTGAGACGGATGGTGTTTTAAAAGAACTGCACCACCTTATTTGCAAGTTAGCTGATGAATTCCCATTATAAGCCAATTGTAATGGTTCGGATCAATTTTATTATAATCATTTATAGGTTTTAATCTACAGTTTCCTTTTTCTTTAACTATTGTATATCAATTTTGTTACAAAAAAGCTCTGAATACATGTTGCACTCATAACACTAGACTCACAGAACATTACTCTGGCTGAAAGTCTGAATGGAGAATGAAGGGCCAGGGATTGGTTATAGGATATTCTTCTGATACATGCAGTTGTATGTATTTGATTTTGCGCTATGAAGTTCTATAAAGAACAGGCTTTTTAGCAATGCTGTTAAGATTAGCCTGATAAACATGTAAAAACCAGCCTAGAGCTCCACATGTTGGCTGGAAATAATACATTTGAAAAATCCATATATATTATTTCATATCTACATAAAAAAAATTATATATACATAAAGTGATGCAATGTTTAGTCATAAAAAAAATATATTAGAATGCATTATACATTCCTTTTCATTCGCCGAAAGCATAAAGTAGTTTTCTGTTAGACTTTGACTACTGACACATCCTATAGAAAGCATGGCCATGTAGAAAAAAGTAACAGGTTCACTTTATTAACAGATGAATGTTAAGTATAAGCTATCAGGGCTGGCAAAACTTGTTTGAAATAAGCACAGGCTCACTTTAAGATAAACAGAAACAAAAGGGTGTGCAGACAGTCTTACTGGGGCACTGCATTGACCTAAAATAGTGCAAATTAGTTGTTTTTTTGTGAGGCTCATTAAGGTTCCATGTAATAAGTATGGGCTGCCTTAACACAATTGGGTTGATTTTCTGAAGGAGTAGAGCATGTTCGGTTTGCAAAGTGAATTTTCATTTTGCAATAGTATTATCCTTTAGCTTTGTGAATGAGGTGAACATCCACTTTGCAAAGAATACCCGATCACATGCAAGGAAAAAACATTTTTGCTTTCACATGATTGGATGATAACTGTCAGCACAGCTTCACCTAATTCGCTAATCTAAGGAAAAAAATATCTTGCAAGGTGAAAATGCACTTGTTAAGTCAACAGCCTATTTGCCTTTAGTAAATCAACCCCATTGATGAAAACTTCACACAAAAAAAACGGTAACACATGCATTGATATTCATGCAAAGGTATGAATGTATCCATGTAGTCATGTAATGTGTGAGTATAGCCAAATATTTTTTGTTTTGGGTAGAGTAGTTAAGGATTAGATCCTCTGTCAAGTTTTTTTATGCGGTCTCAATACCAACAAGGGAGATTCACCCTCTGCCTTTGTAATTCACACCTCTGTATTTCTTTCCATGACAGAAAGTGATGGGAAATCCAAACTGTTACAGTTTTCACTCACGCATGAGGTGAGGGTAAATCTTTCAATCTTTTGCTGTGACTGTTGTCCAAGAGCGGAATTCCCCTCACTTTTGGAGGTCCCCTCTTGTTTTCTGTTGTGTCTCAAGGAACAATAAGTAAAGGAAAAACTCCCCAATGAGACACAGACAACAAAAAATAAACTGACATAGGGTTTTAACCATTACCTGCTAAAATTAAATTAAGTATACCTATACATACACTGCAATGCTCCATGTATCACAATGTAATCAGAGTCATGTTCTGCACATGAAATCACGGAAGATCAGCTCCATTGGCATGCAGTTTCTTCTTTTTATAGTTTGTGTAATACAATAGCAAATGGCTAACAAAAACCAATCGAGCCAATTGATTTTTTTTCCACTTGAAAGGTCAGACGAGGGATGTCTGGAGAGGTTGGAGAATGTCTGCAGGCATAGTTCATCACATCATACATCTTATTGTGTATGGCCCATTCTTCTCTAGCAACTACCTTCTGCTATCAATGTATTTTTGAGAACAGTGGAGAAACCCTCCAGCACTTTTGGCATATATTAATGGCAGATGGATAGAATGCAGTACTGCATGCACACAACACAGCACTGGAAATTAGAGTTGACAAGCAAGGTATTTTTTATTTACAAGAATAATCTCTGGTTCAGACCGGACTTCAGCCCAAAGGGATTCTGTCATTGTGTAGACATATATTACAAAACACAGCTTATATAACCTTCCATCATAGAGGTTTTTTTTTTAATATTGCTCAAAGTCCAATTTTTATTAGCTGAGACAAAAGATTTAATGGAAACATTTTGTCACTCAAGCTGCCGATGTTCATTGATACAAAACACGTTTTAAAATAGATTAAATGTTCTGCATTTAAAAAAATTAAAATTAAAATCTGTGTCTGACCAGCACAAGTGGTATATGTTCTATTATTTTTTTCTTTAAGTCATAAAGGCATGGATAGTTATGTGAATAACATGGTGTTTATTACATTACAAATATCACTGCCCATCATCTTGCCCTCATCAAATCTAAGTCTGAAATCAAATTTAAGATAACTAAGTTCTGTCACGTATCAATTTCAAATCCCTTTCTTCACAGAATTGCCTATTAGCAGACTATTGCATACAGTTTATTAAAGCTAAATAAATTGTTCTTTTATATGTACAACACATAACCTAGACCTTCATCCATTAAAAGCTTTGACCATATAAATATGCATATACAATGGTGGAGTGACGGTTATGTTAATTCCACAAAGACATCTACAAATTTATTTCTAGCCAAAAGGTCGGCAATGCATTAGAGAGAAATGGGTTAGTGGCCCTCTGGCAATGGTGTGTTGGATAATTTACAGTAAATTTTTAATACATTATTGTAAAATGTCCTGGTCTAAAAGATTCAAGTGTGATGTAACTTAGAGATAAAGCTCTCAGTAAAACAAATTATTATTCAATGTTCAAAAGCACATAGCTGAGAGATTACAGGCAACTGGTTGGAGAAAAGAGTGAGATTATAAAAATAAAAAAATATATTAAAGTAATGGCACTCACATTGAGTTTGTTTAAAAAGAGCTATTTAGGGGGGGCGTGGCCAGCATGTGATCCCATGCAGACGTGCGAATGGGGAGCTCCGCTCAATCTAACATCCTGAGACTATCCTGCTGCTGATTTGTGCCATTCGTTCTTTCCCAAATAGGAAATCACCTGGTACGGATGAAATCCCTACAGAATTCTACAAGGCACATGCGGGCTTATTGGTCCCACAACTCTGCGAGATGTATAATACTTGTTTGGAGACTAACCACCTACCGCCCTCCATGACTGGAGCCCATGTCATTCTGATTCATAAACCACCCAGAGACCCGATGGACTGTGCCTGCTATCGCCCCATTGGTTGCTTAACTGCGACCTTAAGATTTTAACTAAGATACTTAGTGTACGACTTAACCAACTGACAGTCTGATAGACTCGGGCCAAACTGGCTTCATGCCTCGCAGATCCACCGATATTAATTTACGCAGGCTATTCACCAACATACATGCATCCCACGTCAACACCGGGTCTATAGTGGTGGCGTCTCTTGACATAGAAAAAGCCTTCGACACAGTGGAATGGTCATATCTGTGGGCTCTACTGGATAAAATGGGATTCCCCTTGGAGTTCACTCGCTGGATTAGACTGCTGTACCATAATCCTGTTGCCTCTCTAAAACTAGGTAACAACCTGTCTAGACCTTTTGCTATCTGAAGAGGTACATGGCAGGGCTGTCAGCTGTCGCCCACTCTTCGCCCTGGCCATGGAACCCATAGCTGAAGCGCTGCGAAAATCCCCATTCATTAAGGGGCTTCGCATTGGCTGGTTGGAGGAGAGGGTGGCGCTATATGCGGACGACCTGCTTTTGTTCCTCAATGATCCGGGGCCCTCTCTGCAGGGTGCCCTAGAAGTATTGAATGCATTTTCTGCTGTATCAGGTCTCAAGGTCAATTGGCATAAATCTGTACTGTTCCCCATTGACGCAGGGGCTAGGTCGGTACCCAGGACCGTTCACATCCATTCACATCTGCTGGAACCTGTTGTCCCTCCCTGCCATGCACTACTGAGGTCTGCTGGGATCTGTTGCTCCTCCCTGCTGTGTACAGGTGAGGTCTGCTGGGATCTGTTGTTCCTCCCTGCTGTGTGCTGCTGAGGGCTGCTGGGACTTGTTGTTCTGCCCTTACTGGACTTAGCCGTATTGTACCTTGGGACCCCCACTGGATTAACTCTTGCTGCACCACTGTTTCCTGAATTGCTACCACTGCAACTCTGGATTTACTCTTTCCTGTACCCCATTGCCTACCTTCGGGCTTTACCCTCTTTTTGTCGTGCAATCCCCAGGACATAATCCCACTCTTCACACTTTTCTTTGTATCCCAATAAACACCCTACACATCGGGTCCCGTGTGATTCGCCTCTGTGTGCTCTCTCTGCACTCTTAGTTCATCACACCAAGTTTTACAATGTGGAAAATATACAATAACATAGGGTAATATTACAGATGTGCAAAGGCCTCCACAAGACTGGATTTACATTTTAAAAAAAACACATTCTTCCAAACAGTATACATATAATAATCCCCAGATCGGGGACCAAGTGTCATCATTGATAGGAAAACCAAGTTTCTTCTGCCAATGGTCCGTATATGCATGGTATGACGGGCCCACCCCACCGAGGAAGAGACCATATAATAGAGAGATTAAACCAAGGGAATGGGCATCCCTATTACATATTTTCTCAAGAGGCAATAATAGTAGTGTAGCCTGTGAGACTAAGGTCGAAGAGCTAATGAAGTGCTTCACTTGTAAATATCTGAAAATATCAGAAGCAGGTAAGTTGTAAGTTCAGAGAAGGGCCTCATGCCATCTCTGTTTAGCAATGTGTGTAATTGAATGATCTTTTTGGCTAGCCACCCTTGAAATGCACCTGGGGTTTCCAACCCCAGAGGGAAATTGGGATGGTGAAGAAAGTAAAGTTGGAAGCAA
>NW_017307181.1:74487-104930 GCF_000935625.1 Nanorana parkeri
TTAGGAGGGACCCCCCCCCCCCCCAAAAAAACAATGCTCCTGAGAATCCCACAATTTAAGAGAGTGGAAAGTAATAGGATTACGCAGATTGGCCCTATCTCTGGGCAAAAACCATAGAATATTGTCAATGGTTAGAGGGTCACTGCCTCCAGGGATACCCACAAAGGGACCATCCTGGTGGCATGATATCTGGGCAGCTTGATAATACTTTTGTTTGTGGGGTACAACCAGTCAGCCAGACAGGCTTCTGTGGCACATGGTAGCCTTAGGTAATCTTGGTCTCTTGTGATTCCAAATGAATCCTGGAGTCCTGTGTCTGGAGAATTCTAAAGGCATAGGGAGGTATGAAGACAGGTAGGACCTTTAAAAGATAGAGAAGCTTAGGGTGATATGTCATTTTAACTGCTGCTATCCCTTCCAATCAAGATAGGGGATATTCATTCCAGGCTTTCAAAAGACTAGTGAGTTTGGAGTACATTGCGAGATAGTTAGCTTCATAGAATGTATAGTAAGAGGCTGTCAGGTATACACCAAGTTATTAGAGGTGTGATGGCTCCCATTGAAATTGGTTTGTATAACTATTCCAGCAGAATCCGGAGTGCAACCGGCTTTTTACTTTTCCCAGGAGGTTCCAAGACACATGAAATTTGATGGGGCTTGATTGGCTAACCTGACTGGCCCTGGTTGGGAATTTTTTACTAATTACTGATGACCTTAGAACTGAGAAGCAGAGGGTTTGACATTTAATCGCATCTACATGCAGTATCTGTCGGAATCCTGGAATGATCCCCATAAAAGCATTACTGTTTTTGCACATATTCTTATATTTTTGAATTTTAATGTTGTTTTAGTTGGTGGCACAGGTATTTGTTTAAATGATGTTGTAAAACTCTGATAATGCATGATCACATATTAGACACTTAAGTCTTGTAACTGCTTTTTAACCAGTTGACATCCGCGGTGTTAAACCCCCTTCCCATCCAGGCCATTTTTCAATATTTGAAACCAATTTAGATGAGATCAAAAAGTTCACTGTACATGCCTTATTGAGCCAATTTGTCTACATGACTCATAGTAAACACCAGAAGCGAGAGGAATGTTGTTTTCTTTCATTTCACATTTAAAATGATTTGTCCATTACTGAGTAGAAAAATGAATGAAATTTTATCATAAGCACGGAAAAAGCCCATGAAACAAATGTTTTTTTTATCCTATTACTTCAGAAATATTGCCTCGTTTTGTATTTTAATGACTGTTCGAAGAAATATGCAGCAGTTTTGCTGTGTATGCTTTTTTATGCTGAGTGTTAACTAAAACATAGGGGTCTATTCACGAAGCTGCCGAAGGATCTGGCCATAGCTTCATTAATTCTGAAAGTGGTTTAATAATTGTGCATCTAAAAGAACTGTAACAATAATACGTGAAATAAGCGTACTTTACAAACATGTACTGTATATAATGTCTGATCTGGGTGCCATTCATTTGCCAGCATTCTATTCTATTGAAATGTCTGAATTTGCTGAAATTTGACTGCTTTTGCAGCTGCTGTCTTTATCACGAAAATTAAATGTACCCATTAACATATGAGACTTTCAACTGATCCTACTGATTGTGGCTACATTGTGCTGTGATTATGATATGGATTATCTACCAATCTTGGTTAGAAAAATTGTTCCCTATTGGTCTCCATAAATAAGAATGGCACAGGGGATATTATTGTTTTATGCACTGTGCACCAGAACTAAAGCCAAAGGCTCTTCCAATCACTGGGCATGTACAGAAGATGAAATTCAAAACAGAGTAGTAAGTAGCCATGGGTAACCTTTCTAAACAAATATAATATGTATTCGTTTTGATAATAATGTCTTTTGTAATTTTGTAACGGATGTTGTAACAATGTTATCTGTCATTAATGTTAAAGTCTGGGTGTCAGGAATTACATAAAGGCCACTATTATGTCATTTATGAAACATATATTATGGTTTTCAAAGAGTTAAAATACAGAGCTTCTTTGTAAGAGATGCAGCTGATTACAAAATAGAACACTTGTAAATTACATCCCTAATTTGAAGTTTAGGACACAAAATGGTCTATTTATAAACAATTTGCAAAGTCATTCCCCTTATGATATTTTCTTTGTAAGTTCAATGTCATTTCAAATGTCCCCATGTAATACCGCATTATGGCCACTAGATGGAGCTGAGGAGCATAGGAAATAAATACTTCTACCCTATGCTGCTCAGCTTCATCTAGAGCAGTGGTTCTCAACCTGTGGGTCGCGACCCGAAAGTGGGTCGCAACTCACTGTTGAGGGGGTCGCAGCATCCACTTCTGCTGCGCTAGGTGCGATGCTCCTCAGCCTCCTCCTAGTGCAGCAGTGTCAGTGTCAGTCAGCGGGAGGACAGCAGAGGCTGTGAATATAAAAGTGCCTCTATACACACTCCCTGGCCCCTGCAGCGACATCTAGTGGCCGGGGAGTGTGTACAGCAGGGCTTTTCTATTCACAGCCGCAGTTGTCCTCCTGTCTCCCATACAATGTGAGCTCTGCAGGAGGCGGGTGTCTAAGCAGTGCTGGGGCTGAGAAGGCTGCATGGAGACAGAGCAGGCAAGCAGGTGCTGGGGAGGGCTTGTATTCTTGTGAGTGTGCATGTATTTTTAGTCCCAAGTCCAGTGCCTTACTAATTCTGGAGTCCAGCGGTCCGTTGGGGGTCACCACAATTTGGCAAATGTTACCAAGGGGTCCCGACCCTAGAAAGGTTGAGAACCACTAATCTAGAGGCCATAATGTGTTAATTTACATATGGTATATTCGAACTGGAAAGAAAATGTATTAAGAACATTCATTTTGGGCTCTATTCACACAGAAGGAACGTTCATGAAGTTTCACAGACAAATTACCCTGTGAATTGCTTAAAAATGCACCCCTAAGATTTGTTGGTATGGCTCCTTACAATACAGAAAACTAGAAAACACCGAGCTATCTCCAATGTGTTATTTTCCCTCAATAAACAATGACTCCTTACAACAACTAATGTTACTTACCAAGAAGCCATTCCCTAGATATGTAATCACAACACTGGAGTTTTACAATGATAGAATCTTCACTAGACTCAAATACACACTGGTAAAAAGTAGAGCCCAAAAATCATAGAGCTTCTACTAGCTTAAAAGCATTAATGGATAAGCTAGCAAATTGGCATCACAATATGTAAAAACAAATGCAAAGATTTTTACTCATCTGAAAAAAACACTTGATTAAAAAAATTATTAGCTGAAAAATGCACACATTATTATGTAAAATATAAGTTACAATTCATAAAGATCTTTTGGAATCCATGTGTTAACTATAAACAACAGCTACAATCTAATTAACCGGATTTACATGAAACATTTACTGCAATTTAATGAAATCTTGGAAATCTAATTTTTAAGACCTTAGGGTGTTTTTTTTTAAAGATAAGTACACAGAATGGAGTCTGATGTCATTGCTAAATACCAAATATACTTAGTGTATACCCCAATAGAAGCAGACATTTTTCTGACTGACAGGTAAACCTGAATTATACAGCTGCTGTAGTAAAGTTGACCTGTTTCAGGATTGTAGAGCAAAACACACTAACCGCATTAGGTGAAATCAGCTGTTTAATGATTTATTAAACAACCATTCTTTTATTAAAGTCAGAGCAAAGCGTAGGGCTCTTTTTAAGAGAAACCGCTCACTTTTCAATACTCACCTTTCTTGTGCTCTCTGTCATTCCATTTGTTTGTGTGGTGAAGACATAAAGCCGGGTATGCACTTATATATTTTCTTCATTCAAGCTGAATGAAGAAAATATAACAGATCCTGCGTCCACTGCAGAATTTTCCAAACTGCCCCTCTAATCAGCTGATTGGAGGATGCTGGGTGCCAACAGGGGTATCCACTGTGCGAATTTTGGCCAGGTCATCAGAAACCTGCCAAAATTCGATACATGCATACCCTACTTAACTCGGTGTAAACTCCACATAGAATGGTGTCATACCTTACACAGGGTTAAATTCTTCCTCCAATTTGCATGCTGCCCAATACCTGGAAACTGGGCATTTCCCAAAGGTTCTGATGGACCAAAATAGCAGTGGGGAGCAGGCAGAAGGTCAGCGGGTAGGGAGTTTCATACAAGGGGATCTGTCGTTCTGCTCTGAATGTAATAACATGTTTGTGGAATCTTCATAGTTGCACTCCAGTACACTTTCTGTTATCATGAATACCTTTTCTAAACCATAGACCCTACCAAAATTGAGGAAATAACCCCTGCTCTCTGTCTTTTCTGTTAAATCAGAACTTGGCAGTACTCCTGAGTAAAAACTGAATTTATCAAAATCTTTAAATAAATTGAGATGTAAATTAACCTTTTAGATTTCAACTGTGTGTAAAGTATTAAAAACAATATAGCTTTTCCCAGAGATATAAAAGTGCATCTTTCTCCAGACTTACTTATGTCAATGGGCAATATGTAAAGGCTGGATTAAAACTGAAAGATGAAAATACAGTTATCCATGCAGACACACAAGCACTCAGCACATATAAAAAGTACCATTCAGTATATAATATTCCCATAAAGCCCCTGCTTCAGTGATCTTGTTGTTTTCCTATCACACATGTGATTGCTTCCATTCCTAAGGGCAGATACAGCTTTCGATGTATTACAACTCTAGCTCCCTGGCTTCCAAATTAAAGCACAACAGTTACTTTAGTGTATGAATAGTATGACTCTGAAAATTACATAAAACATTTTGCTTATAGGTATACTTACTCTTCGGGGGTTGAATACCTAAAAGCAAATAGGCTTTTTACTTTTCAATGAAAAATTCACTTTTCAAGATAATGTTCCCATAACTTAGTAAATGTGGTGAATATTCACTTTGTAAAAAACACCCAATCACTTACAATGGAAAAAAAACTGCATTTTTGCTTATACATGATTGGATGATGGAAGTCAGCAAAGTTTCACCTCATTTAGTGTGCTAAGGGAAAATCCCCTTACAAGGTGAACAGACTATTTACTTTTAAGAAAATTAACCTCTATATGTTCTACAAAGTGTTTGGTCTTGAAACTCTCCAATACACTCATGGCTGGTTCTTTCCAGTTTTACAGTACACTTAAAGCTGCTCATAACATTGTATATTCATATAAAATAGAAATAAAATTGTAACCATTTAGCAAATACATTGAGATGTCCATTTAGCTGATTAAATAAAGCCAGTATAGTAATGTACATTAATAACTATCATTCCATAAAGTTTAAAGTAATACACGATTTCGTGCACTACTGGTTCCAGCCTCCCTCTATCTAGTTATGGCTGAGGGTCAGTTTTCTAGATCGACCTCTTACTGTGTCACTCTGTTGTTGTGTTTTCTAGACAGTGGAGTACTTTGTATGCATCCAAATACAGCTAAAGTAGGACTCTGTGCAGACTGCAATGAATTCCCCCATACCACATACCTAATGAATGAAAATCCAGAAAGTCTCTGTAAATATAATTGTTCAATGGGTCATATTTCTCACCCATGTTTGGCTTTAGCATACCCCAAGGGACTTTGGGGTGAGGGCTCCATGTGCAGTCTGAATTACTGCCTTTAGACTGCTCATGAAAGAATTACATTATCAATTTGATTATGGGAGCCCAGGTTATGTGTGAACTGAGAACTTCCAGTTAGGCTACTTCCCATCCAGAAGAATGACCTTGTGGCATTACACCTATGTGACTGCCTGCAAAACACCATGTTGGAAACTGAAGACAATGAGTGAGCCAGTGAGGGCCATGGAGAGGTCCTTAGACAGATGGGCTTGTTACCATCCTTGTGTATTATTTGTATTACTCACCTTTATTTTAATTATTTGCTTTAGAATTGTAGAAATCCTTATTTTATTTAGATTATTATTCTATTTTTACCACCCCTATATTGGAACTTGGAAAGAGGTTCTTTGTCTGGAAAAGTATTAGGCTTCTCGTCAGAAAGCAGGTTATTTCCTACCTTTTGTAGAGACTGTTGTTGTAGAGAGTGGGAACTAGTCACTGCTGTTTTATTCTAAGACCTACCTTTTACCAAGCTCTGCTCCTCACGCAGAGTCATCATTTATTCTAATCCTTATCAACTGTGATACAAGCTAGTGATAATAACTAATAGGTAATGTTGGGTTTGATATTCTTTGCAGCAGAACTTCAGCTATATACCCCCTCTGAACCCCTTCATGCAATACATCTAAAAATTATTCAGCAACATACTTTGTTGTTTAGGTGTCCAGCATACATGTTTATCATACAAAATAATCTCTTTTGAATCTTGCACCAAATGAACTGAAAAAAATTGTAAAAGAATGCTACTCACAAATGTAATTCTACTGTAATATTACATGTAGAAGTCGAAATTGGGTCTACTATATTCGCAAAAGCAATCTTAATGCATACCTGAACAATTAAACAATACATTTCTCTCAGTTATATCTCCATACATAAAGGTGAGTATATCAATATGATCCCTTTAGTTAGCATAAGGAAAATGTTAGACGTGTTTATAAGATGTTTTGATATGCTGGGATAACAAATGTTGCATTGGAGCACTGAGATCTTGGGATCATCTGTAATTAAGCTTTTGTCAACACAGAACATGTGTGCATGTTTTTGTAGATTCCTTCTCGGTGCTTTGCTTTCCTCCTACAAAGGCTACCTGGCTTCTGATTTGTTGCTCCTGTGAGCATAATAGTTTGTAAGTTTCACTGCAACAAGGACTGTGTTGCCTGGAAAGTATAATATAAAAATAGTGGTAGTTTATTGTTTTATTAGTTATAAGAACATTGTGGGGGTGATTTACTAACCTAAACACACGCACGCACTAGGTGCGTGTGATTTTTACACAGCAAAACGTATTTATCAACCAAAAAGTCTCTAAAAGCATACTTCCACTAATGCCATATATGGAAAAATCATGCACATGATGCATATATAATGCTGCTTCACAGTTTAGACAAAAATGGTTAGCTCATGCATTTACATTCCTGCATTCATCAACGCAAGCAACACAACATAGAGCTAATTTACACAACATCACCTTGTAATTCATGCTTGGCTTTGCACAACACACCTGCTGGGTGTGTACACACTACAAGGTGTTTAGATTCCACCCATAGATCATGCTGGGAGGGAACACACTACAGAGGTGTATACATGTTCGTGGTGTGTTTATAAGGTTAGTAAATCAACCCCAGTGTATCATGGATTATGTATTTTGTTCTGGACATTTCATACAGGAAACCTTCTAGCTAGTAAGTGGACAGTGCCACAGATAGGAGTTGAGCTTTGTTTCCTTAGTGTATGTTTTCCATTATAACCTTCAGGACAATACAAATAACATTTGCATTACCATTTATCAGGATTTTAAACATAAGAAATATGTCCTAAAATATTTTTTCAAGAAATCTTTAAGGATGACTATCTTACATCTAGCTTCTCTCCCTTTGCCACTGCTCCCCCTTCCTCTATTACTGGCAATTAGCAGCTGTCAAAAAGACAGCCAGTAATTGCTTTGTATTACACAGCAGTAGCAGCTGTCAAAATGCAAAAGCTCCTGTATAAGCTGACACTTGCAGATTTTATGCAAGTATCATTGAGTAAATACAATATATGAATGTATTGTTTCATTGTTGCTTCCTATTTCATTCCTATGTAGATCACAGGTGACCTTTGATCTAGATTTGAATAAAATAGTAAATGCAATTACATCATTTAAAGAAACCTTACAATGTTTTTTTTCTTTAAATTAATGTATTTCTATTTAACTGTATATTAACCCTTAGTTAAGACTAATTAGATTTTATTAATTCCTTCCTCCCCTTCTTCCTTTAGGTATTATTTTACTGCTGATTTGTTTTTACTTTTATTTTTTTCCATTAATATTTATTTTTCTAATTTTCATTATTTTTTTCAGTGTTACATAACTAACAAATATGTTGAAATACTGTAACTTGCCATGCTTTGTACCAGAATCAAAATTTAGGGGTCTATTCACGAAGCTGCCGAAGGATCTGGCTGTAGCAGTTTTTCTCCGTGTCAGAATAAAGAAAAAAAAGAAAAATCAGTGTTTCTCTCCTGGGCGGCCGGGAGCGAGAGGCTCTCAGAACGCCCGGGAGATTTTTTTACATTTTTTTTTACGGCAGCAGAACCGCCGGACAATAGAAAACTGTTGGGCGGAGCTAGCTGTCACTGCTAGCTCCGCAATCGTTTTCTATTTACTTTTTTAAAACTTTTTAAACTATTTTTCTGTTCTGCTCGGTCCCTCTGAGGGATCTGTTCGGCATCTATAAGAATAGGCTGAACAGCAGTGAGTAGCCTGCCGGAGGTTCGGCTCAGCCGATCCAGATGTTGGATCGGCTGAGTCGAACTCCTTCTGCACTTCGGGTCAGCCGAACATGCTGAGCATGTTCGGCCGACCCGAAGCCATGCGAAGCAAGCCGATGTACGGCTTATTTCAGCCGATATACAGCTGAAATCAGCCATACAAGCCTGAAATGAATAGCCGAACAGTGTTCAGCTCACTTCACTTAGGGTCGGTTGTTCACTCGGCTGCCCTCGGCAGCTTAGTCAATAGACCCATTAGTGTCACTTAAAATGGGACAATTTATAGAAAAAAATTCCCCAAAAACTAGGGATGTACCGATACCGAAACTAGTATCGGTACTGATACATGTATTTGGACGAGTACTGACACTCGCCCAAATGCTCCGATGCCTAGCCCAATACATCCGGGATCAGGAAGATGGGCAGCGCGTCATTACACGCTGCCCGGCTTCCTGATTGGCTGGGAAGCCGGCTCCATGGTCCCTTGTCACTTGTGACGAGAGCATGGAGCCGACTTCCCGGTCAATCAGGATGCCGGGCAGCATGTAATGATGCGCTGTCCGGCTTCCTGATTGGTCTGGATGCTGGCCAATCAGGAAGCCGGGCACCATGCAATGACGCAGCGCCCTGCTTTCTGATTGGCCGGGAAGCCGGCTTCATGCTCCCTCGTCATCTCAGGGAGCATGGAGCCGGCTTCCCAGCCAATCAGGAACACGGTGCAGCGTCATTACACGGTGCCCGACTTCCATGATTGTCCAGCAAGCTGGCTCCATGCTTTCTCGTCACATAGTGACGAGAAGCATGGGACTGCTTCCTTGCTAATCAGGAAGCCGGGTGGCAAGTCTTTACACGCTGCACCGGATTATCAGGAAGCCAGGTGGCGAGTCATTACATGCCGCCTGGCTTCCTGAATGGGACTTCCGGTGCTTGGTATCAGCGAGTACCGGAAAAAAAATATCGGCACTCGTACTCTGTACCAAAATACCGGTATCGATGCATCCCTGCCAAAAACAATAGATGTAATATGTGTTACTAATTTTTTAAGTTATCGCCAAATAAACCGGCCCATAAAGGAAATTTTAAAATTGATCTAGTTCATAAGCAATATACAGGTACGAGAGCTGAAGTGGTTAATGGTCTTTAATGCATTTTATACATATCTAATAAATGCTTTGATTAGGTACATGTGCATTGCTAACTAATGTGCCCTTAATGACTTAAAAGAGCAGAGAATAAATATGAGATAAATTGGCAGTCTGTGGACAGTACACAGACTGCAGAATGTGGCACAAATATAAGGCAGCATTGAAGCACCATGGTGATCACTTCATGCTGGTCAGAATCACTCATATCATATGATGCTACCTAATACTGTGGGTGTTAGCACATAAAGCTTTGCTGTAGGCAAAAAAACTACAGCTGACAGTTCAAAGAAAATGAGTTGCTTGGACAACAATACTAAGAAGAGCTCATTTTAAAATACATGAGTTCCCTGTCATTGCTAGAAGGAGGTGGGTCCTGTAACTGTGTTGGATATTGTTATGGCTTGAACCCCCCACCTCACCCCACCACATGTTCTTGCAATAAGGTAAGTAACATCTATTGTATTTGGGTTAGCTTTTTATATACTCATTATATTAGTCTTTGTTTAGGTGCATTGTGATATTGTGTGTTGTTTATTTCAAAGAAAAGCTAACAGCAGTTATTTCAGCAGTAATTATCATGGCAGAATTTAAGAACACAGCTTTATTGAGATGTTACATGGGGATAATCCTTTTGGCGAGATATTTGAATTGTTTGACTGACTGACTGCCTGTGTCATTTAATTTATTTGAAATCCACGTTACCTCCAGAGAATGACAGAGTAAAACATTATATTGTTTATACCTTACTTAGTGAATATATTTGATTCTTCTGAATGTCGCCATTCATTTTGGACCTAGGCAATGATTTTACTTTATTCATACAAGTGGCTAATATATAAAGACTGGGTTAATTTAGACATAAAGCAATTGTTTCATGTCCATGGCACCTGCAGAAAGCACTTGCTGAACTTTCAGCGGGGGATTCAATGATCAGGTGGGTCAGAATACCTTACTTCACAGATGAGCTGGCTGCAAAGCAGTCTTCCTCTACCACCCTCCTTTTTTTCTTCTCCATGGGCCTAAAAATCCATGTTTGGTCAAGCTGAGTGTAATTGTTTATGGTAATTTTGTATACTAGTGTGCTCACAACTGGCATATGTAAACATGCATACAAGTCCTTAACCAATCAATACCTGCTCAAACATCAATAAGGAGTATGGGAAAGCATGTGATACAGTGATGGTACAAAAATGGACTTCATGACTGTTTCTCTGGTTAACTTCAATATTTCTAAGTTTAGATCAGGAGCTCCATATTTATAAAATTTGTAGAAGATGAGACCAGCTAATCCTGAGAATTTTCTGCCAGTGATTTATGGGCAGATTTATCTTGGTATCTCAGTAATTTTTCCCTTTAAAAATAGAAAAAGAGATTGAGGACACAATCACAGTCCTCAATCTCTTTTTCTGTGTCCCCTGTTATCAATGTACAGGAATCCTTTATGAGTGTTCCTGTTCATTGATAACATGGTATCAGTCCGGCGCCCCCCCTCAGCTTAACGCCTGAGCAGACACACCGGCCGCCCCCCCGGTTGTTACGCCACTGACTGTAACTACTAGAAACACAGCTTGTATTGCCTCTACTAGTCAGTGGTTTGTAAACCTTGGGGGATCGATAATTATTCAATAGGAGTGTTTTTTTTATAGGTTAATCTAATATTGCCAGACAGAGCAGGTGATATAGCACAGATCTGGGCAAAACAACCTAGGACATCTTTGGTAAGAATTGGTTCCTAGTGCATAATAAGTGGTATATTTTCGAAAAGATTTACTTATATATGTGTAATAGTTTTGGCATTTTTAGTGTTCAAAAAGAATATGGTAATCGCTATAAATATAGTTAAAGAGGCAACCTGACAATGTGTTTTTAGGTAGCAGGAGTTGAAGCAAACCTAAAGTATAGAAATAAACAATACACAGTCACAAGTCCATGGATGGCCCTTGAAAATATTCTAAAAGGCAGTGGATTCAAAACCATACCCCAGCACTTCCTGGTGACAAGATACCTAGGCTGTATTCTGCCCTACTGATGCATCTTGGGAGACTGATATTATCAGGTCTATTTTGTACAATACCTCTGCGTAAAAAAAAGTTTCCTTTTAGGAATGCATAGCTACATTCCTATTGGCTATTTCACTTTGCAATAGCCAATAGCAAACTAGCAGAGGGGACCTGAAGTTCTCCATCAGGTCCTCTTCTAGCGATTGACAGCAGCAGAGGTCGGGTGCAATAGACAGCTTGCTATTGGATATTACAAAATGAAATAGCCAATAGGAATCTAGATATGCATTCCTATGCCGATTTTTTTATTCTGATGGCAGCAGCTGTCAGAATACTAAAAAAGAAACTTGCAGATAGCAAAGAAGGATCTGCCATCATTTCAGGGGGGTGCTCTCTCCCCTCTGCATTACAATGAGAGCTTAGCAGAGCCAAAGGTGATATGAAAGCTGACTCTGCTGAGCTCTCACGGTACTGACAGTTCAGCGTCCACCGGTTACTTGTTAACCAGGGAGCACTGATCTGTCAGTACCATGAGAACTCAGCATAGTCGGCTTTCATATCACCTCCGGCTCTGCTAATCGTTTTCTTTTTTTTTCTACTTTTTTTAACTGTTTTTCTATTCCGCTTGGGACCACAGAGGTACTGAGCAGAATAGCCGAGCCGAATGCCGCTCGCTGGCATTCAGCTATTCACTCACTGCTGTTCGGCCCCTATGAGAATAGGCCAAACAGCAGCGAGTAGCCTGTCGGTGGTTCGGCTCAGCCGATCCAGATGTTGGATTAGCTGAGTCGAACTCTTTCTGCACTTAGGGTCAGCCGAACATGCTGAGCCAGCCTCAGCAAGCTGATGTACGGCTGATTTCATAGTATTTGAGGTTGAATAAAGACATATGTCCTTCAAGTCCAACCTATTTTGTGTGTGTGTGTATGGTCCTATTGATGTGTAGTATGTACAGTATACGTCCCTGTGTGTTCTAAATCTTAAGAGTACTTGTACCCCTGTATATTACGGTCTCTAAGGAAATCGTCCAATCGCCTCTTGAATGATTCCACACTCTCAGCCGAAATCACAGCATGTTGCAGCGAGTTCCAGACCCTGACTGATCTAACCTAGATTTCAGTGGGTGTACGGCTTCAGTGGGTGTAAATCAGCCGTACAAGCCTGAAGTGAATAGCCGATAATAACTGCGTTCGGCTCACTTCACTTCGGGTCGGTTACTCAAACGGCTGCCTTTGGCAGCTTTGTGAATAACCCCCTATATCCCCTTATTGTTACTATTTTAATTTTCCACTGTTTGTTGTAGGAAATAAAATTAAATTAACTCAAGATAAATATTTCCAATGTTTAATCCCAAATCAACTGTTTCAAAACACAGATTTACTTTCTGCATTTGTCTGCATTATTTCATAAATATCTTTATGATTTAATAGAATTGTCTGCTACTTTTAAACATTTTTGTATAAGTAGATATGTAAGGCTTTATGCTTTTCAAACGCAGAGGTGGTTTTTTTTTACATAAATTTTCAGTAAATGTTTTTAGCTATCATATTCTTGGGAAATTAACATTTTCTCTTTCTGGTTTTGCTTGGTATATGCATGGTTGCCATTGTATAAGAATTCCTATTCAGAAGTCATTATTTCCTGTAAGGTACATATGTTGGATTAAAGTACTTGTCTCTCAGAATCAATTTTTGCGCAAAGCTATATTAGAAATTAAAATGCATGTTATACAAAAACTGCTGCATAATGAATAATTACATTAAAAAGGAGATATGTCTCTTAAAGCATATGCAGTATAAGTCACTAGATAATAGAATGTCCGTTATTATATGGATATAGAAAAGCTCATATAGGCTTATACCATAGATAGTTTTTAATCTGATGTCTTAAAGTGATATTAATGTAAAAATGTTTTTAAGCTAAGTTAGAAGAACAGCTGCTGGAGACTGCTTTGTCCCTTGCGATCATGTACTGGATAGGAAGTTCAGGGAAGTGGAGCTGGGAGAGTTGGAGCAAGCTGTTTGGAAACATGATGACTAAGAGGGTTATTCACAAAGCTAGCCGAAGGATCAGCCGTAGGTTCAGCCGCCTGAGCCCTTTGGTTCAGTATAGGCATATGCTTCGGCTCGACTGAGCTGAAGTGAAACCCGAAGCCACGCAACGGACAGCTGGGCAGAGCCAGCCGTGATCTCATGGCTGGCTCCGGCCAGTTGCAATGACAGATCAGCGCCCCCAAGTCACCTGGGAACACTGAACTGTCATTACACAATGACAACTTGGCGGAGCTGGCCGTGATCTCACGGTTGGCTCCGGCCAGTTGCAATGACAGATCTGTCATTGGACAGAGCCAGCCGTGAGATCACGTTGGGCTCTGCCAAGTTGTTATTCATTGCCCGGGACCTGCTGGAATAGGATAGGAAACAATAGGAAACAGTTGGGCGGAGCTAGCTGTCACTGCTAGTCTGCCCAATTATTTCCTTTTTTTGAATTCTTTTTTTTTCAGTGATTTTTATTTTTGTTTTTTCTTTTTCCATTGATCTTTATTTTTACATTTTTTAATGATCTTTATTTTTGTTTTTGCTTTTTTAATTATCTTTTTTTAAAACGTTTTTATTCAATTATCTTTTTTTTTAATCTTTATTTATTTTTTAAGATCATTTATCGAACTTTTTAAACTTTTTTTCTACTTTTTTCAACTGTTTTACTATTCTGCTCGGTACCGCGGAGGTACCGAGCAGAATAGCTCGGCAGCATTTGGCTATTCACTCACTGCCGTTCGGCCCCTATGAGAATAGGCCGAACAGCAGTGAGAAGCCTGCTGGGGGTTTGGCTCAGCCGATCCAGAACGGAAGCCAGCCGAAGCAAGCTGATGTGCAGCTGAAATCAGCCCTACAAGTCTAATGTGAATAGCTGAACAGTGTTTGGCTCACTTCACTTCAGGTCGGATGTTCACTCGGCTGCCTACGGCAGCTTTTTGAATAACATTGCTGGGCAATGTAAATGTGTTTGATTTGGATTAATTGTTAAAAAAAGCTAATAAGTCTCATACTACTTTAACTACTTTAACTCTTAAGTGCAAAAACCTGCAAAAATCAACCAATTACTGCATATTACTTAAGCACCAATTACTTAAGAATTGGTGCTTAAGAATAAGAAAGAAGTCCAAAAATGGTTCCTTCTGAAAGTAACTTAAGATTTTTCTATGAATATTCCCTCTTTTTTTAACTATAAATGTTTATTGGCCTGTGACATCCAGACTAGGTTGCTAAGTTTAAACAGCTATCCTCATCTGTTTTAACTGTTTAAGATGTCCCAGTTAAAGGCTAATAAATAGAAGCTGACATTGCAATTCCCTATTTTCGGAATCTTCATTGTGGATTCTGCATACTGATGGACTACTATTAGTTTCAATTATTTTGCCTGTTTTACTTACAAACTTTGGTTTTTAAACCTAACTTCAAAAAACAGTTTTTTTTAGTTTTAAATAGGGTGGTAAAGAGTTAACATTTCAGTTTTATTGGGGAGATTTTCTCTCGCTTCCTGTCTCTGGGGTGCACATACAGTACATGGTAAGGTGCCATCGTCTCTGTGGCAGGAGGGCACCAACATCATTAAAACACTTTCAGGGGTTCTAATCCTTCCTCACTTTACTGCCAAAAATTGTTTTTGTCTGTGCTCTCATTGGAAAAATATCCCATCAATTTCTGTCCTGACGGATTGTTAGGGAAAATATCACTAGTATGTCAATAAAAACCTGACAAAAGTTCTAACCCTTCCCCACTCAATCTAAAACAAAACCAAAAAATTTGTTTTGAATGTGACTCAATCCAGTGAACCAGCGAGTACCTCTGGCCAGGGAGTGTGCTCTATAACTATAGTAAATGATCCAAAGTGGTCACAACAGTGAATGCTCCGCTAATAGACTGCTCTCCACTTTCTATATAACTCTTACAGGGTTATTCACAAAATGGTGAAGAGTTTGGGGAAGGCAGGAGAAGTGAACAATCTAGGCCAAAATAGCTGATTTGGAAACATTCTCCAATTCAGCTACCTTTCCAATGTATCTATGTTGTCCCAGATTGTTCACTTCTCCTGCCTTCTCCAATCTCTTCACCCTTTTGTGAATAACCCTGTTAGAAATTGTCATCAATAGATCAAATTATGCTGACTGTCATAAAATGGTTTTCAGAACTGTTGGAGGTTGAAAACATACAGAGGGGAATTTATCAAAGCTGGAGCAGACAAAATCTGGAGCAGCTGTGTACGGCAACCAATCAGCTAATATCTTTCATTTTCAAATCTTAACTGAACAAAAGAGGGAAGCCTATTGGTTGCCATGCACAGCTGCTCCAGATTTTGTCTGCTCCACTTTTGATAAATTCCCCCCACAGTATATTGAATACTCTATCAAACCATGCATTTAAAAAACAAATATCTGCATGAAACAGATGCATGCCTATTCAGAATGAATTTTATCACCTCATTTTATTGTTTGGCCTTTACCTTTGAAGCTAAATTTCAGGTATATATCTAAATCAATGTTTTAGCTACAGTTTTAGAGCATATTTAAAAAAAAGCACACAATGATTGAAAATTATTCCACATAGTTAGGCCATTAGTGACTTTCACAACTATTATAATGTCAAAAATCTGGGACATTACTTACATATTTGGCTGTTAGCAGGGCTGAAAAAATAAATGTATCATCCAAATTAGTATGTACCTTCATCTTCTGACAGCAGTGGGAAAGGTTAATACAAGACGCGTTGCTGGTTAAACCACCTGTCCAACCTGAGTGGAAATGTAGACCATCCAGCCGTGAAAAGGACAGCTGGGAGATATGAAAAGGGATCTTTTTTTTCTTTTGAGATTAAGACATGCTTATTTTTTAGTACTATTGCTGCTCAAGACTGCTGTGCTATTAGGAAATCAAGCTACTATGCATGACTAGTAAAGCAAATTATGTTTTTTTCTAAACATATCTGTAAACAAGCTGGTTGCTATGAGACCACATCATTGGAATTATACCAGCCTAATCAAATCAGCTCTGAGCAAAGAATTGTGAATATTTATAAACTCGATTCCAAACACAACTTGTGTTAGCTAGCGCTTTGGAAAGGCAGGGATTCATCTCCTTCACTGACAGCATATGGTTTCAACTTTACAGTGCATCATTTTCATATGTTTTACTTTGTAAGAAAAACATAAGACATTAGTTGGACGTTATGTACACAAGCCCTAAAAAAGTTTAAATCTGATTGTATGTTATATGTTGCAATAGAAAGTTGTTTCCTCCAATCTCTATATAAAGTTTCCAATCTTCTAGGCACTGAACTATTGAGTAACTAAATTCAGTTTAGTATGATTCAGTAATAGAATTTCACAAGTATTGGTCGAACTATACCCATTTTGAAGTTTAAATGCTGCACTTTTTTATACATTTTTAACAAGATTTCAAAAAATGTTACATTTAAAAGGTTTTTTTAACCACTTCAAGACCAGGTGTTTAGACCCCCCTTCCTGGCCAGAAGTGTATGTATGGGTGGGGACTTTTAAATTTTTATTTTATTTTTGTAATTCTTTTTTATGTGTAACTATTTTTTGGGGGGGCTTTAATTTTTTTTCCTTTTTTTTCCACTAAACTTTATTGCTATCACATACGGGGGCTAATAAAACCCCCCTATGTGATAGCAAAATATGTGACAGGTCCTCTTTATGTAGACATCAGGGGTCTCCAAGACCCCTAATGTAACCTAGGACCCCCCAAAAGAAGCTGATGAAGCACAGATCTGCTCCATCTACTTCTTTGCAGCTTCTGAAGCTGGAGAGTGACACAAGCTGGGGGTGCACCGATCGTTGCAAAATACAAGCGATCCGCCGGCTCTATAGCTGGTGGATCGCTTGTATGTTAACAGGCACCGCTGCCTGTTTTTAAATTGCGGCCATTTCCCGCTCGCGCGCGCCGCTGGGGGCGTGTCTGAGCGGACGTCTAAAGACGCCCGCTCAGATCTAGAGAGCTCCGGGCCGGCCGTTTTTTTACTACGGCTGGCCCGGAGGCAGTTAATAAAGAGCTGTTGAAATATATTTAACAAGCAGTAAGTGAACTTTAAAACCAGCCCCGACTATACGATCAAGCTGCTTGTACTGTGGAGTATGGAAGGAAGGAAGGGTCTGCAAGAACCAGAGTATGCACCCAAGATCCAATCATCATGGTTGCAATGCTTTACTGGCTCCAATGCAAGAGAATAATAAATGCACATATTTTATTATATAAAGAAGTGTTCATTTATTCTGATTTCTAAAAGGTGGAATTATCCTTAAAGTGTTAGGTGGAGTTAGGGTTTAATTTGTTTGTCACTTGCTTAAAGTTATCTAAAACTACATATCCATCTAAGACTACCTTGTCCACTGTCTAGCAATGCTGCTATGATTTTACTGCAGAACAAGCATTGTCACCCTGTCAAAGGAAGTACAAAATAATGAATCTACTTGTAGAATCAACAATTAATAAAACTATATTGCAGGGGGACTCAGAAGCACAAAAAATGCTGAGGTATTGCTATTAATGCAAACTCTAACATAGCTGCCATTTTATTTTGCCTGCAGTTTTACTTCTAAGTGACACTGAAATCGGGAATTAAATCTAAAAAATGCATTTAAGTATCTTACCTATTAACATAAATGTATCTTATTTGTGTATCACTCAGCTGTAGATTCTCAAATCATCTCTAAATCATTGCTGACACTGTCCTTCCTTCTGGAGGGTGGCTACTTTTATTCCCCACGGTCCCTGTATGTGTTATAAAGTAGCCACCGCTCCAAGCTTTTTATTTATTTGCCAAGAATACCCAATCATGTGCAGGGAAAATACAAAAAAACTGTATCCTTACATCAGCAGAGCTTCACCTCATTCAATAAGCTAAGGAAAACTTTCCTTGCAAAATTAACAGCCTCTTTGTGCCTTTGGTAAACCATTCCTATGGAATATTTTTTTCATATATCTTGGGCCCGGGATTTTCTAAGGAAGGAATCTTTTTTGGAATTTGGAGCTACATGTTCTAAATATATTAAAGTATATGTATCTATCTGTGTTTATTTATTAATTTTTTTTAAGTCTTAGGCACTTGAGAAGGGTCTCCACACAGGAGATTTACTCTCATTTTCTCTAAAACAAACAGAAAACCAATGAAAATATCTCTAAACTAAGACCATTATTACAGAACCAGGGGTCCCCATTCAAAGATCTTCCCAAACACCCTCTTCTAATGATAACTGTAAAATTTTGGATTTCCTATCACTTTCTGTTGCATTTAGCAGGACAGAGAGAATAAATCTCACCTTCTACACTGAAAAAAAATGAGCTTAGAGTTATGCTTTAAATTATATTTCAGTACTGTACCCTATTTATCAGTATTGTTCTTCTTACTTATAAAATGATTTCACTCAGTCACTTTAATGTAAAATAGCTAATAAAACTAGGGATGTCCCGATACTGTTACTTGTATTGGTATGGGGGCTGATACAAAGGCATTTTCAGGAGTAATTGTACTCCGGAAAATGCCCTGATACTAAAGGCCAATACTGGCCCTTTAAATTTTTCAGGAAGTTTGGCTACCTGAGATCCTGAACGTGATGTGGTCTTCAGGCAACTGGCTTTGATAGTGCCTGTCCGGTTGCACATTGCCTCCTCCTCCTTCCCGGTGCCAGCACAGGACAACCTCACACCCACCAGCACAGCCCTGGAGCCTGGCATGAGCCCGGATCCCACCTGTTCAGCCCTAGAGAACACAGCAGCGACATGCAGAGCACTAAAGATCCTGGCACTCGCCCACAGAGCCCTGAAAGAGACCCACACGCAGTCCTGGTTAGACTTGGAGGCATCACTGCTGAGATCTGCAGGCATCCCTGCTGAGATCTGCAGGCATCCCTGCTGAGACCCAAATGCAGCCTTGGTGAGACCCAAACACAGCCCTGGTGAGGCCTGCATGCATCCCTGGTGAGACCCAAACGCAGCACTAGTGAGATCTGCACACACCCTTTTATGATTGCTGTATAATCATGGACTGATGGGATCTGTAGTCCTCTATAGCCAGTTGCTTTCTACAATACTACTGTTTGGACCCTCCAAAAGATATAAAATAAATGGGGGGTGGAGTATAGCACACAGCTACTGTAATATATATGGAACCAGACATATGCTGTTTGACACTTAATTCATGTATGTATTAGTATAAGCTCTGTTTGTCATTTGTGTCCTTAATGTAATCATCTTAAAATCTCCTTACTATGCATAAACTGGACTGGCTTACAGTAATACAAGATAAATTATAAGATGAAATAATTGGTTTGTCTGTTATGTAAAAAATGCTATTTGTTTTTTGACAAACAAATTTGGACTGGTTTGCACACTCTAGCCAAGAAATCATCAATAACCTAAATTATACAAGGCTACAAGTTTCTTAGTTGAATTGTATTTATGATCCTAATTCTAGACACAAGTTCCCAGTAGATTTGCTTTCCCAACAGGGGTCTTAATAATTGCTCACATCTAAAAACCATCAAGATTAACAGACTTATTAGCAAATACGAAAGTGAGGGTAATTAATCACTGAATGCACATTCTTTAGGCACAAAACTCTGGCGTACTGATCTACCCATAACAAATAAGTTACCATTGCCATTTCAATTACTTTATATTTGAATTAGAAGTATATCAGTAATAAAGCTCCCCATGTGTCTTTACTATTAAGACTATTAACATAAACAAATACAAGATGTGTTACCTTGCAAGTAAATTTGGTATATATAATCTATACTAATTATGCAATTTCTATACAAAGCTTATATAAAAGGCTAGTCAAACATTAGCAGCCATGTCAAATGACACTAAAATTCAGGGGGGCACCCTGTTTTTTTACCACTATAACCCGGTCACCCCACACAATGTACATACACCTGACCAAGCCTTCTTCCCTGCATAGTTACCAGGTGTCTCATATTTTGAAAGATACAATATGAGAAATGTCACCAGCACACCGAGTTCCTTCAAGGATAATCAATCGTGGATTTATTGCAAACTCATGTCAAACACACAAGCGCTTTCGGGGCCACATAGGGTCCCTTCATCAGGTATTGCTATGCCTGATGAAGCGACCCTGTGCGGCCCCGAAAGTGCTTGTGTGTTTGACATGAGTTTTCAATAAACCCACCCTTGAAGGAACTCGGTGTGCTGGTGACATTTCTCCTATTGTGTGCATTTGGCGGCGTCATCCGCAGTCATTCCGAGCACCCTCCCCTGATTACGGGACTTTCCGGTAAGGAGTGCAACAAGCCTTTGCCAACATATTTTGAAAGATAGTCCCATTATGTTCATGTTCACATTTTTATTTCTTCCGTAACAGAAAAATAGCTTTCTTCTGCAGCAATACATAAATAGAAAAAGTCCTTTTGTCTTCCAGCAAAAAATTATATTCTCTTATCTCACCAGTTTTAGTTGTCAGGGCCCAGGACTTTACTATATTTTTTCTCAATATTGCTCAGTAGCTTTCCTCAGTTCCAAGCAGCTCACCACACACTTGTGTGATTCCAACACACACCCCTTGTGTGCCTTACTCTCGCACAGGGGTGTATCTGCCGCGAGGCAAACAAGGCGTTTGCCTGGAACAGTACTACATTTAAGCCACACCTCTTACGCAGTTTAGCCAGACCCAATTTTTGCTGCATTGCATGCCACTTTCTTATAATCTAATCAACTTTTCTCCCAGGTTGTCATATCTAGGTTAGTCCAAAAGCCTTACACCAACCCAAACCTTTTTTAGATAAACTCTGGAAAAGTAAATCCCTTCTGAAAAATTGTAATTGCTGTCTGTGAACCCATTGGGGGAGATTTCACCACACTTTCAGTCCCTGCAATAGTATGAGACAAAAGGACATAAAAAATGAATGGAGTACTTGTTACTGGGACAGGAAGACAATGCCAGTAATACTAAGATAAAAGAGGTTCTCATTATGTTGCATACTGTGTCCCCACTGGAGAGATTGGCTATAACTGAATCCACTGAAGATACAGCCACTGAGCAATATCCCAAGATCGTGATACCGGTGGAAATAATGTTGATGTCACCAGGCATTCTGAAGTTCTCATCCCAGCATCTCACTAATGCTGTGAATGAGAAGTGTATATTCTTGGCATCAGTGTCCATTTGCACTGCATGAACCAGTATTTATGACTATAATATAATGCATTTAATATTGTTCATATAAAATGTTCATTCATTTTTTTATTGTCTCCTATATACAGCTTGCACCCAGCAAGATGCATTGCAAGGTATTCACACAGGCAGTGCTGACATATTAAAAATCATCATTCTTTATAAAATATTTTTTTTTGCAAAGATTTCATATGGATAAAAGAAAACACATGAACATCAGTTTATAAACTTGTAAACTCTCTAAAAAAGTTTGGTTGACCATTTTACTGTTCCATGAAAGGTACAGCCCAGTGAAACATGAACATTTTGCATTTCAACTAGCCCCCACTCCATAGCCAGCCTGTTGCTTGACTGTAAGCTTTACCCTGTTCTACATCTTTTACATGTGATTACCCTTCCATCCCACTGATCAGTGGGCATGGTCTAAAGGGGCATGGATAAATAGAACTTTAAGCTATTTTACCATATAAATGGCACCATATACTATGATCCTTCTATCCACAAAATTTGCTTTAGTTATTGAGAAGAAAGAATCTCAAAGACACACATTACCCATAAGAAAAATCTTCATTTTTACAAAATGTAAGCTCTTCAAACATGTATGTTTTTCTGCACACAGAATATTGACATAGACCTTACACTTTCTCTGAGTCTGCCTTAGTGGAAAACTTTATCAAAAAAGATGATGACTACAAAGCAACTAGAAACTATTAAAACAATAAACACTTTGGGGTCTATTCACAAAGCTGCCGAGGGCAGCCGAGTGAATGACCGATCAGAAGTGAAGTGAGCCGAACACTGTTCAGAAGAATGTAATGTAATGTTTAGACACACACTCATTCATAAATATATTAGCGTTCCAAATGACATTGTACTGAAGCCGTTTTATAAGCAGCTGATTGCATCCTCTTTATTGATGCAAACCTTGACATTACATTTAATTCTCAAATGTTTTTTGAAGGCAAAATCATTTTTCCTTAGCATATGCAGCACCAGATGGCTTAAACCAAAGTCTCCTGTGGTGCAGCAAAATGACCTTCTAATGAATGCCAAAGTGAATAGGCCTACTGGAAAATGTAATTGTGCTTAGCATGAAATGATATGGTATGATTTAAAATCTAGTGCATCGGCTTATTATTAGAACTCCAATATTCAGTATCCATGACTAAAGAAAATTGTAAAACTAGAAAGATGACAGAATCCTAATAACTAACAAATAACACATGTACAGAATGTATATGGTAGAAACATTGCAGCCATAACTTTACTTAACAAATATATTTACATAACTTTAATTACATAACCCTTTTACAGTACCCCCCCCCACCTCCAAGCATACTAACAGAAAAAGTGATACAGCATGTTGTATCATCCCCAAACCTCCCTCTCCCCTCTAGAGTATGTATGCAACACCAAGCAGAATGGGCAATCCTAATTGGAGATACAACATAGAGAAAGAAAGCAGTTGGGGTTTTTTTGGCACCTAATGTCCAAGAGACAAAACGATTGTATATATCGTAAAATATATTGTTTATTTATACAAAAGATTAAAATGTAAGCGCCGTGTGGCGCGAAACGCATTGAGAGTATTACGATCATCTCCTTAACCACCCATGTATATGGTTCTACTTGAGGTTATATGTAATATTGTTTCAAGAACTGAACGTTTTTTCCTAATCTAATTGTCCATATTATATATGGTATTACCTTATTACACTGACTAGGCTTCAATCATGTCATGCAATCTTATGATCATGTTTATTATAACCTCTATGTTGGAAGTTGATGGCTGTTAGGAGATCCTCTTCATTGTTTATGTATTTTGTGCATTTTTAAATATATTTATGTTTTAATCTTTTGTATAAATAAACAATATATTTTACGATATATACAATCGTTTTGTCTCTTGGCCTTGTTATTAGGTGCCAAAAAACCCCACTGCTTGCTGTATTTTGTATTTACTATTTCGCCAGGGGTTGGCACCCTAACACTCAGGATCTGCACACCGCCATCTTTTTTGTTTAATCCTAATTGGAGAGATTTTCCTTCAGTTCTTTTGCCTATGACACTGTACCACCAGGAAATCATAACATTTGTCATCATTTTTATAATTCAGTATAGTACAGAAATAAAAAAAAAGGCCAAAATATTATTAGATATGATTTTTTACTCTTCAATTATGCTAAAAAGCCATAGATAGAGGAGTAATGACCCCTTCACCCTTCCTACACCTACCAGTATTAAAAAAGGCCCTGTACTGTGGAAGCCGTGTCCGACAAATGGCAGGTACAGGGTCTAGCCACTGAAATTGCCTGTTGTCTCGCTTCAGCTGAATTATTTCCTGATTACTGATTTACCAAGCTTTGTACTGCATTGTGCCTCTGTATGGAGGGATAGTTAAAACCACAGAAATACAGAAAGAAGCACTAGACCAAAAGACAAATGAAAGAGTCCAAGGTAATTTTATTGTTGGAAAATAGGTCATATAAAAACAGCCAAAGTGTTTCAGTGGCCAAAACCACTCCCCATTTATTAGAACTCAACACAGGATAAAACGTGAATGGACTAAGAAAAATATGTGACCACACAGATCTAGAGTATTTGAGGAATGAAAATAAACTCTTCTTGTGGATTAACAATTTAATGGTTGCTTTCCCACTATTGCCGCTCAGCAACTATTACATTTATTCACATGAAGAGTTTAATTCCAGCCCCCTTCCCCATCATTGGGGAAGCTTTGCCGTGTGAGCGCCTCAACTGACTGCACATATCTACGAGTTTGAATATTCCCAACACCTCTTTAAATGAAATATGTTTTTCTGTGTGGAGGGAGGCATCTCAGTAGGGTTTTATATTTTAGTGTGACTTTTAATCACAGGGAATAATCAGTTAGCAGCAGGAGATGTTCCAAAAGCATAGATCCGCAGAATGAGGAAGTAGGGAGACCATTCCACTGCAGTTCCTCAGGTACAGTTTCCTCTCCAGCAAGGATAATAGTGATTAGCACAATAGTAACAACACCCAGTCTCACTCCAAATCTTATGAGGCCAGCAGTCAGAGGCACAGTGCATAAACTGATCCAACACTCCAGATATACAGCTATAAAGGTGCAAATACAGGAGTGTCTAGTCACACACATACCAGGAAGTGCGCTGTTATTTTCAGAAGAGATTAACCCTTTCGCTGCCAAGGACGTACGTCGTACGGAGCTACAAAAGTGATTCCAGCTGGCCAGCTCAGTACGTCGTACGGACCTGGCATTTACAGTTCTACTATAAAGGGTAGATCTTTAAGGGTATTGCTTAGGAACACTTAACAGTTTTAGATCTTCCCTATAATATAACATATCTTCACCTTGGGAGCAAGAAAAATGTACAGTAGAAGTGCACATCAGACATCTTTTTGTCCATACTATACTAGGTAAAACATAGATTACAGAATGTGATTATTTCCTAAGGGCATCAAGAACTGATCTTCCTTGAGGCATTTTTGCTTCCTTTGAAACTTGCAGTGAAATTACTGACATTCATATATACATACATGAATAACTGAATGTGCTGAGCAACAACAATGAGCAATACAAAAAAAAAAAAAAAAAAAATAAAAGAATCTGTGACTCAAACAAATGTCAGTGAATAAATAATTAGGTGTGAACAGTGGCGTAACAACCGGGGGTGCAGCAGGGGCGCGGGCACCGGGCGAAAAGTGAAGGGGGGGCGCCAGCCGAAAATGGCACTTTCGGCTAAATGCCGAAAGTGACATTTTCCTGCCGTTTTGCCGGCGCGAATATATTTTTATATATACATGCATGCCTTTTTCAACCTGAAAAGATCAATGTTATTTGCAATGATATTGCCAGCTATTCAATTGTTTGAAGGCAACCTGTATCTTCCTGCTTTCCAGGAAGCCTGTAATGAGAAAAATATGGAGACTGCCAATGCTTATCTTTTATTCAAAACATGCTAGTAGCCTGGCTGTCATGCCGAGCCTCTAGCTTCAGTCCTTTTAATCAGGGACCTGGAACAAGTATGTAGATAAGAAATTCTAACTTTACACTGAATTTCTGTATCTCTTTACTTGTTTTGGGTCAGTCACGTGGCTAGTATTAGGGTCAGCAAGGCAGCCAGTTAACAAGTGTCTTCAGAAGAAGGTTAGAAATGGCAGCCCCTGTATTTTTTTTATGACAGCTTTACATAATGAATTAAAAGAGGTGCTTTCTTCTCATTTGAACATCAGTAAACATGTCCTGTTTATGTTTTTGATTATTTTTACGCCTTCATGTTCAAACAGTTAAATGTGTCAAAAGAAACAGAATGTCAATCACTTTCATACATGTAAGTTCATATGTTCCATCCTCTAATGATCTTTTTGATAAATGGAGCTGTCATTCACACTAAGCACAGCTTAGCCCTGTAACTGATTTGGTTGCCCTGAAATGTACAAAATTGTCCTTGTACACATTGAAGTCTACTACAGCTGTGAGATTCTCTTGGTATGAATGGCAGCTCTGTTCATCATTGACATAAATAAAGGGTGTATTGCATAGCCTGAATGAACCATGCAGTGAGCTGTGTCTCTCTACTGTAAACCGTCCATATGAATCAACTCATCATCCACCGTGGTATTCTCTGAGATACTGCCAGTGCCACGAGCCACTCCGGAGAGACAGCGCGAGTTGAGGGAACTGAACAAGTGGCTCCGGAACTGGTGTCGAAACGAGAGCTTTGGTTTCCTGGAGAACTGGGCTGACTTTTCAGTCAGCTATCGGCTCTTCAGTCGAGACGGGCTGCACCTTAATGGGGAAGGTGCGGCATTTCTGGGGGGGGAAATGGTTAAAAGACTGGAGGAGCTTTTAAACTAGATAATGGGGGGGAGGGCAAAATAAAAATAAAAAAACTAAACACCAAACTACCTACCATGACAGATAACATAGTAGGAAAAACCACAGGATTAGATAGTGGGCTCACTCCAGTCAACAGAGTCAACATAGTAAAAGTAGTAAATCAAGCAAATATAGAGAGCATACAAGATGTAGCCAGTTAAGTAAATCCAATTGCCCAGGGTAACCAAAGTAGGAATAGATCAACCATAAAAGGGAGATATAAAAGCAGTACTGGGGAGCAGGTGGGGATCAAACATTTAACCAGTAAAGGTACAAAAATTAAATGTATGTTCACCAATGCTAGAAGTCTAGTAAATAAAATAGAAGACCTTGAAATTATGTTACTCGAGGAGGACTATGATATAGTAGGAATAGCAGAAACATGGTTAGACGACACACATGATTGGGCTACTAACATAGAAGGGTACAACCTGTTCAGGAGGGACAGGCTGGCAAGAAGGGGGGAATGTATACATGCTAAAAATAACCACATTATCCACATCCGTGACGATATCGCGTCAGCTGGTGGAGATGAGGTGGAATCGTTATGGATAGAACTTGATAGCCCTATCAACGAGCCCTACCCCTAACCGTAAACTTATTATGGGAGTCTGTTATAAACCTCCAAATATGGGGGAGGAGGGGGAGGCCCACCAACAATCGCAAATAGAAATAGCGGGGAAAGAGGGTAATGTTGTGATAATAGGAGACTTCAATTACCCAAATGTCAACTGGGCTAATGGAACTTCGAAATCGGCTAAGGCAGCCAGTTTTCTTAATATGTTGCGAGACAATTTTATGGATCAGATGGTTGAGGTCCCGACCAGGGAAAATGCAATCCTAGATCTGATGATCACCAACAATACAGAGCTAATTGAGGATGTTGTAATCGGGGAGACATTGGGCAATAGTGATCACAAGGTGATTGCTTTCAATATTGGTTACAAGAAAGGGAAGGGGGATGGGCGGACAAGAAGCCTAAACTTCAGGAAAGCGAACTTTGATAAACTGCGTAATATAGTGGGTGAAATTGATTGGGATAACTTATTTGATAAGCTAAACTTGGACCAGAAGTGGGACTGTTTCAAGAACAAATTAAAAAATGCTATAACCAGGTGTATACCGCTAGGGAACAAAAGCAAAAGATCGAATACAAAGCCAATATGGCTAAGTAAATTGGTAAAGAAATACATTAAAGAAAAAAAACTCGCATTTAGTAAGTATAAAACAGAGGGGACAGTATCGGCATTCCAAAATTACAAATAAATTAATAAAATATGTAAACTGGCAGTGCGAGCAGCTAAAATTGAATGTGAAAAATATATCGCCGAAGTTAGTAAAAAGAACCCCAAAATTTTTTTTCAGTACATAAATAGTAAAAAGGGGAGAAAGGAACAGATAGGCCCAATAAAGGACATAAATGGGTCGCTGCTCACAACCGACAGGGAGAGGGCTGAGGTGCTAAATACTTTCTTCTCGTCGGTATTCACCAAGGAAACAGATGGGTTTAATGTACAGGATAAAACACATAATTTAACAGGAAATACACCGGAATGGTTGACTGAATCGGGGATACAACATAGGCTTAAATTACTAAATGCAAATAAAGCATTAGGACCTGATAATCTACACCCCCAAGGTACTCAAAGAATTGAACAAGGAGATAACAAGACCATTGTTCCTCATTTTTAAGGATTCAGTAATGGCTGTCATAGTGCCAGGAGACTGGCGAAAGGCTAATGTGGTACCTATATTCAAAAAAATGGTCAAAATGCCAACCGGAGAACTATAGACCAGTTAGTCTGACATACATAGTATGTAAACTGTAAGAGGGAATTATTAAGGACTACTTAGTGGAATTCGTCCGGGATCATAGTATAATAAGTGATGTGCAGCATGGTTTTAGGAAGGATCGTTCTTGCCAGACCAACCTGCTGACCTTTTATGAAGAGGTAAGTAGAGATCTGGATGGTTGGAGGACAATGAACGTAGTGTATCCGGACTTTGCCAAAGCATTTGATACTGTGCCACATAAACGCTTGTTATACAAGCTAAGGGGTATGGGCATAGATGAACTAATGTGCACGTGGATAGAAAACTGGCTGAAAGAACGTGTACAAAGAGTATCAGTTAATGGCACCTTCTCAGACTGGTCGGAGGTTGTGAGTGGCGTACCCCAGGGTTCAGAGCTATTAATGATATAGGGGAGGGAGTGAGAAGTCATATCTCAGTGTTTGCTGATGATACGAAAATTGGGAGGGTAGTAGACACAGATTTAGACATTATAACATTACAGGAGGACCTGGAGAAAATCGGGGAGTGGGCAACTGTATGGCAGATGAAGTTCAATGTCGATAAATGTAAGGTAATGCACCTTGGAGCTAAAAATAGGCAAATGGACTATACACTCATGGGTATGCAACTAGGGAAGTCGGAAACGGAGAAGGATTTGGGGGTCATTATAGACCGCAGATTGAAGAACAGCTCGCAGTGCCAGGCTGCTGTAAACAAAGCTAGCACAGTCCTGTCTTGCATTAAGAGGGGGATGTATTGCAGAGACAAGTCCATAATTTTGCCTCTTTATAGATCACTATATTCGGCCACATCTGGAGTATGCGGTCCAGTTTTGGTCACCAATACTCAGAAAGGATGTCCTTGAGCTGGAAAAAGTCCAGAAGAGGGCAACCAAACTCATTAAGGGGTTCGAGGATCTGAACTATGAAACAAGGTTGTTAAAATTAAATATGTTCTCGTTGGAGGTTAGGAGATTAAGGGGGGACATGATTTTAATTCTAATTATTCGAGTTTCACCTGTAGGTTGGACTTGAGGGACTTATGTCTTTATTCAACCTCAAATACTATGTAACTATGTTGGCTGAAATAAATAAGCAAATGGGTGAAGAAGAAAATGACTCCATATCAGAAATCCAGGGGGTTAACAGGGCTGTCTGAGGCCATTTGCTTTCCCGTATGTCCTTAGACATGGAAAAGCACATGCAAAATGCATTGCTCACACTCTTTGTACTGCAATATGAATGAGGTGGTAGTTTGAATGATATATTACGAAAATGTTCCATGTTGCACAGAATGTTTTACAAGAAGAAAGGAAATGTACAGTGATGCCTTTTGGTCTGAACAGAATACAGTGCAAAACTGCATCTTCTTTCACCAACTGCTTCATAGCACAAAAGTGTAAAGGAGTCCTAAAGCATGTAAAAAACATATTTGGTGCTTTCTCCATGGGAACTGTGTATGTGTGACTGATATACCTAAGGACACAAGTAAAATAAACCAACCACGATCATGTAAATTACAACTTTTGAATTATTGTCTTTTTGAGGAGTTCAATGTGTGTTTCAAAAGTGGTGCTCCAGACACAAAGCAAATTGTGAAATAAAAGGATTTAATAATATTATAAAGGCATGATCATGTTTGGCTCTGTCAGCCCGATATCATCAGCCACACCCATGCCATTGCAACCAAGCCATCCTCTCCATTCTCCAACCATAAATGCCAAAAGTCACACAAGGCAAACTTGGCTCTATGTGTCTGAACAGTGGTCAGGAGCGGATTGCTGGCAATATTATATGCATGACAGATTATGTCAGCTAATCAACAGTCATCACCACATGCCAATGCTTGTAGTTCACTCTCCTGAGCTGCTCACTCCCGAGCAGCCCACATACTACAATGGTCAGTCACAGTTGGTTATTCAAAGCCTCAACCCTTCATTGATTGTGTCTATGCAGGAGCCAGGAGCCAGAAGGGCAGACATTACATACATATATGTTTAAAGTATATATATAGATATATATAGATATATATAAA
>NW_017307181.1:105822-110448 GCF_000935625.1 Nanorana parkeri
GGACCTCTGAAAAGTACAAGCATGCATATGTACTCAGTACTTGGTTTGGGCCCCTTTTGCAGCACTTACTGCAATTACTTTTGCACGATATTCTAATTATTCGCGTTTCACCTGTATATATATATATATATATATACATACACTATATTACCAAAAGTATTGGGACACCTGCCTTTACAAGCACATGAACTTTAATGGCATTCCAGTCTTCAACCGTAGGGTTCAATATTGAGTTGGCCCGCCCTTTGCAGCTATAACAGCTTCAACTCTTCTGGGAAAGCTGTCCACAAGATTTAGGAGTGTGTCTATGGAAATGTTTGACCATTCTTCCAGAAGCGCATTTGTGAGGTCAGGTACTGATGTTGGACGAGAAGGCCTGGCTCGCAGTCTCCGCTCTAATTCATCCCAAAGGTGTTCTATCGGGTTGAGGTCAGGACTCTGTGCAGGCCAGTCAAGTTCCTCCACCCCAAACTCGCTCATCCATGTCTTTATGGACCTTGCTTTGTGCACTGGTGCGCAGTTGTTGAGAGCATGTTGAAACAGGAAGGGGCCATCCCCAAACTGTTCCCACAAAGTTGGGAGCATGAAATTGTGCAAAATGTCTTGTTATGTTGATGCCTTAAGAGTTCCCTTCACTGGAACTAAGGGGCCAAGCCCAACCTTTGAAAAACAACCCCACACTATAATCCCCCCTCCACCAAACTTTACACTTGGCACAATGCAGTCAGTCAAGTACCGTTCTCCTGGCAACCGCCAAACCAAAACACGTCCATCGGATTGCCAGATGGAAATGCATGATTCATCACTCCAGAGAACACGTCTCCACTTCTCCGGAGTCCAGTAGCGGCGTGCTTTACACCACAGCATCCGATGCTTTGCATTGCACTTGGTGATGTAAGGCTTGGATGCAGCTGCTCGGCCATGGAAACCCATTCCATGAAGCTCTCTACGCACTGTTGTGGTGCCAATCTGAAGGCCACACAAAGTTTGGAGGTCTGTAGCTATTGACTCTGCAGACAGTTGGCAACTTCTGCGCACTGTGCACTTCAGCATGCTCTGACCCTGCTCTGTCATTTTACGTGGCCTACCACTTCGTGGCTGAGTTGCTGGTGTTCCCAGTTGCTTCCACTTTGTTATAATACCACTAACAGTTGACCGCTGAATATTTAGTAGCAATTAATTTCACGGAACACCTGAATCCAATGATTTGGAGGGTGTCCCGATAATTTTGGTAATATAGTGCTTATATATCTTCATAGGTTCAGTTGTAAGTATATTGATGCATTAAAATTAAAGGATGCCAGAAATGACATACGAGAAGCAATATATTTTATTAGATATGTAAAGACCTCACAATACTTGCAATAGTTTTTCTTCACTAGAAATTGCTGCCTCAGCAATTGATAAAAGCTAGCCTTAATCCCCTACTGCTGATATAGGTTTAAAACCACAGTAAGTCCTTTTCAATAGATTTAATTCAACCCAAACAGAAAATGGTTTACGCAGTTTAAAAAAAGAAGTAATAGAGGCATTTGCTTGAGACCTACTGACAAAAAAGGCCCACAAGAGACTTGCAAATAACAAAAGCTGTACTGGGGAGTTTGCAACATGGCGTATATCTCAGCCCTCTGGTGATTTACACAGTGAAGTGACACCTTGTTATAAAGACTATAGCAAAGTTATAAGAGGGAAAGGATTATAACGTAGTCATGGTCAAAATAAACATTACAAAACTGCAAAGCTAATTCAGATTACAAACAATGAAAACTATAAACCAGGGTCAAGTCCCAAAAAATCAGTCAGAACTGATATTTCCTTACTGATTTCTACAAATGTTTTTAAATTATTACATCAGAGCTTGTACCCCCCCTGAATACCTCTTCCCCACGACAAGGGGTTGAGTGACATCCAGTACTCAGCCTGGAAGATTAAGTACATCATTGTAAGTGCAGGGCTTTAAGGACCTGGATCCCAAGGACGCATCACTACAGTACCCTGCATTCACTGGGTAATGGTCAGAGAGTATGACGGTAGCACTACTAACGTTTAACACTTTCCAATATCAATCTATTATCATAAATTCATATATTATCAATATTAGTATGCCTTTTCTCTCAGTAACAACGCAGATATATGTTTAAAGCCACCAAAGGCTGGAGGCTTTCTGTATCCAACAGTATGCACTCCTACCTCTCCCTCCTCAGCCCTGACATCAACAGGGTGGCTTGCCAATGCCTATAAACCCTCCAGCACTCAATGACAATTCAAAGGTGAAGGTGCACAGGCAAAGTGCATTGTAACCTTTTTACACACCCCTGTCCCTATTAGTGTCCCCGGTAGTACAGAGTTGCTCTACACAAGCAGAGACCAACAGAACATCTGTGTTGCCACTGTGCTGGAGGCTTCAGAGGCAGCAACAAGGCACCTAAGTGACACCAGGGCTGGGGAGTTGTGGAAGGGAGTAGTGTGGGTTGATTGCTGAAGGAAGCCTCCGACACTTGTGGAAGTAAACTAGTGTGCTATTTATGATAAAAGGCATATTCTGCTCTACGGTTTTATCAAGTTTAGCATCTGTAAGAGCTAATTTCATACATTTTATGATTATGAGCATCCCAAAAACGTGTCAGTTGTTGAAAGTGTCACATCATTTTAAATTGGCAGCTTTCCTTAAAATAAAACTTTGTAATCCTGCTATGAATGTCTTTATTGAGGCATTTTTTGGGTCAACAACTGTATCCCTGTGGTGCTGTCACCTTGGTGAAGGCTAGAAGCAACTGTGCTGATACACATGTGCAAGCATGGTCCACCATTGAAATAATCAGGAAGCCAGTCCAGTGCAATGATATTCCTTCAATGCAGTGGCGAGTGCATGTAGACAGGAAGTGTCTAAAAGGGGCTCAGAAAAATCAGCAGCTCTGATGCAAAAAAAAGAATAAAAAGGGACGACAGTATTTTATGAAGCCAAATCCCAGTAATCGTCTGATGAACAGGGCTTTAGCAAACTAAATGTCACCCAGTTGTTTGTTCTTCATGGTATATAACTTAAGCAAAGATTAAACATATATTTATTTTCCAGCTTCAGGAACATACTGTATTAGTACTAAAATCCAGCTCACTAAATAAAGATTTACAGAAATCAAGTGATTTAATTATTCAAGTAATAAATCATCTCAAGTCTTTAAGTAATTAGATCAATTTGAACATTAACATTCTCTTTTCAAAGACTGACAGCATCAAAAGCTTATCTTAATTTTCAAGATCAATTACCTTGTTTTATCTTGGAATGATTCATCAAAGCTGTCTCTGGCATCAAAGTTTACTCAACACATATATAAGTAGCTGCACAGAAGCCAAAGTGGAACTAAACACAAAAGATGGAAACGCTGATATTAAAACTCAATCCTTGCTTCTTCTGCTCTTACATATTACGTAAATACTTTGTTAATTTCCAATCTCAGTTTTTACAAACATGGCAGGTCAGAAAATTAAACGGGAAATCTATCTAGTTTCTGGGAATAACTGATCCAATATTTGTGCTCACAGAAGCATGTTAAGGAGTCATGTCGACAAGCGTTTTTTTCAAAGGCTGTATTTGCTATTCGAATGCAAACACGCCATTTCACAAAATAGGCTGCATTTCACTTGCTTTGCCTGCAGTTTAAGCACACCTCAATAGGACATGCTTTGTCCAAAGAAACACAGAGCAGGTCAAATGCAGCCTCTGAACTGCCATGTATACTGTTCAAATTAAGTCAATGAGATTGTGCTGACCTGCGTTTCATGTCTTTTCAGACGCAGTAAAACAGTGGCAGGCCTAAGGAACAAAGGGCCCCGGTGCAAAAATCCCCCCCCCCCAAAAAAAAACTAAACCCATTCCACACCCCCCGAAGCAAACACAAAAAAAATTAAGTTGGAAAAATAGAAAAAAATAGATCAAAAAAATATATATTTGAACATAACATGTCTCCAGGAAGCGCAGGACCTCACAGCAACCAAATCTTTCGAAAAATGCCTCTTCCAATGATCGCGGACCTACCACATAAGGCTGGGGTGGGTGGCACGGCGTGCAGTTCATTCTGGTCCCGGCCCCTCTCAGCAACAATAGCATTGTTGTATAAAGTACTGCTCAGATTTGTAGTTCCCTATAGAGGGTGCCATTCTGCATTACTGCAATGCAGAATGGCCCCCTGCTATAGAGCACTACAAATACGAGTAGTACTTTATACAACATCAGGCAGGCTACAAATAATAATCATTTTAATGAATTATTTACCCTTACCTCTTTTGGCTGGTCTTCTGTCTTAAACTGTTTCCTAGTGGGAGACTAGTGGGGGACAGTGTCTGTGTGCTCAGGCGGCTGCTTGCTGGGTCCTCAAAGCCGGCCGAGGCCCCATGGCTGCCCCATTATGTGCTTGCAGGCCTCTTCTTCATTTCCCGACTCCCTCCTCACTCAGTACATGGTGGCCGGTGGACCCCATTATCTCTGCGCCCGGTTCGGTATCTGATGGCCGGCGGGGCCCCCCATTTCTGCGCCGGGAGTTTCAGATGTCCAGATTGGTATCCAGTGACCGGTGGGCCCCCCATCTCTGCGCTGGGAGTGTTGGATGAACGGATGATCCAACACTC
>NW_017307181.1:110525-126967 GCF_000935625.1 Nanorana parkeri
CGGGCCCGGTACGGCCGCACCGGCTGCACCGGTGGTAGGTCCGTCCCTGCAGGAAAACAATGTTCATTGACAGGAGCCCCTTGTATGTTAATGTGTATGCACAGTACCAGTAAATAAAGCCATGGGTGCCTATTTCTACTCATATCTGATGATCAAAGGCACCTCACTATGTCTAGATCTTATCATTATCCATTTCTAAGTCAATAACAAAAATCACCTCAATGGTGGAGTTCCCATTGAAAGTAGAACTTTACAAAATAAAGGAGCAGGTCTCAGTGCCCAGAAAAGCTTCCAGACCACAACATTAAAGATAAACTCCAGCCAGATATTAAAGACACGAATCAATGCATGTATGTATTTATTAAAACATTATTCTGTGTTTTAAAAAAAAATGAAAGTAGTGTAAGTATCTGAATTGTACGTGGCATCATCCTATTGCAATCCCTGGTGTACAGAGAGTGGCTGATACTCAGAGTTAAAAACAGCACAAGGAGCCAATCAGATCATATGCTGGCAAGGAGCATGGTGAAAGGAGGAGAAATCAGAGTGAGAGAGATGAGCTCATTTATATTATAAAGCTCTGTGCAGACTGCTGGTGTAATATAAATTAATAGATAATAATAATCATCATCATCGTCATCAACATCCTCATCATTTGCTGATTCTTCTTCACTGGTCAGTGCAGGCTGGGGGTGGGTTTTGGGTTGAACGATGGCCAGCACCATTCAACCCGAAGACTCTGAACAATGTTGTGAAAGGATGATGAGGGCTGCATTTTCTGAAAATATTATTTGCCTGACTGTTATGCTGACCCACAGGCTTCAATACTTTCTCAGTCACTGACTGGAACAAGAGGAACGTTAGATAATAAAATCTGCATACCTGTTCCCAGTTACTTGCGTAGTTTTTGAAACAAGAAGAGACAGCCAGACAAACAGCATTTTCAAAAAGGAGCAGTGGCAACCTCCATGCTTTTATCATGAAAGGTTTTCCTTTGGATGTGGACTGCCAAATAGAAATACCCTGCTCTCTCTTGTAGAATTCCTCTGTACTGTCTCTGTAAAGGGACACACTGCTAATGAGGGGACCTTTAAATGTTGGTCTATATTAACAATAAAGTAAAAAAAGATACATCTGTCATCCTTTTGACTTGTTGCATTTTCCTAATGCTATGCTTTCAATTATTTGGATGCCCCTTAGCAGTTCTGCATTGTGTGTATGTTTGTTTTTGGAAAGACACTATAAATGTTCCTAATTTTAATTGGCTATTATGTAACTGCTATATTTCCATGTCATCACATTATATTAAACGAAATCAACTTGTAGATTTTGTCTGCAGGCTTCATCGCTTCTGTGCTACATATTCTACAATAATTAACACTTTTTGTCATCTCCACGGTGCTAAACATGTAATTGTGAAGCACACATAAGTTAACAAAGCAGTCAGTAATGGGAATAATAAGGCTGTCATTTCTTGGGAGAAACTTTGACCACTCATCACATGTACCACAGAAAACTAGATGTTTCTTTTTACATTCACGTGTTAATTGAACTATGAAGCCATAGAGCAAACAGTTGAACCATAGCTTTTCATATTTTTTTTTTGCAGTCACTTGACACAAACAGGGACATTTGAAGATCCTCGAATTGAAAGCTGCCAAATCAATCCTCCTGTACCAAGGAATGTGGAAATGAGGAGAGATCCAGTTCTTGGCTTTGGATTCGTCGCTGGGAGTGAAAAACCTGTTGTTGTCCGCTCAGTAACACCAGGTGAGTTAGAAGGGGAAATTTTGTAGATTTTGTAGAAATTATCTGGAAATTTGTGTGACTTTTTTCTAATTTGCAGGTCTGTATTGTCATAAAGGCATATGCAGATTTGTAGGGGCTCCCTCGAGTGGCTATCTGTATGCCCAGTAGTGTGGTTATCATCCCTCATGTATGAATGTTGAGATAACATCAATCAGCCACATAATCTATTGATTTCAACCTGCTTCAGCCAACTAACAGACTTGCATTAAAAAAGAACTTCAGATGAATCCAACAATATATATTTGCATGGTCATACTAAAAATATGTGCATATATATTTCAACATTTTTTATGTGCTTGCTGCGATTTTTCCATGTTGTGAGTATGCAAATGAGCTCCCCCAGCAAACATGGCAGTCAAAATAATTAGTTGTCAGCATATGACTCATTACTTCTTTGTGGGGAGATGCACAAAGGAAATTATGTAAATGTTTTTCCCTAATAATGCTGCAGATCATATACTTCCTACATGCACAACATTAGGCTATGGCAATAGGGAGTAGCTTCATTTTTGCAGGGAACCAAGATATATCAGGTTTCTTCTGTTTTTGTATGACTCAGAATTGCCTGCTGTGTCACGAGGGTGGGTGGGATACATAGATATACTGCAAATTTGAATTTATTTGGATGTCAGTGACTGCTACAGCCATTTGGAACCTGGAAACAGTAACTGTTCATGCAGAGGTGATTGTTCTACCTTTGCAGAGGCATTATGTTGCGGGGCAAAAATACTGCTTCCTCTTCTGCTACGATAGAGAAGAACAATAAAGCACTGTTGTAGCTAAAGTGTATCTAAGGCCTGGATCACACCTGGGCGTTTTACAGCGCGTTCCTACGCGCTGTAAAACGCCCAGCAAGTGAAAACCAATAATTGCCTATGGACATGGTTTCCACCTGGGCGTATTTCAGCGGGTAGGAATGCACTGAAAAACGGGTTCTTTGGGGTGTACTTTCCGCACGTATCCATTAGGATACAGCCGGATAGCCCTCGTAAACGTGCGTTTGTCGCGCGTTTCTTTTACCGCAAATCGCTGTAAAAACGCGCGGCAAACGCGCATATTCTGTACGCCCAGGTGTGAACCCAGCCTAAGCGCAACAACAACATTTCAATAATTGGGATATTTAGATATGTGGAAGTATTAGTTTCTGTCTTTAACGCTAAGTACATTTTTTGCCAGTACAGAAAAATACCAGTTGACCCTGTCAGAAATCTTATGTCAATAGATTGAAATGACATCTCAATCTAATTATCAGCTGTCTCAGCTATCTTCCATAAACTACAAATGATTTCTCCTCTAAGTAATGTAGATGAAGAAAGTGGGAAGTGTTTGTAGTCCGAATCAGGAGAGCAACATAGGATAGCGGGCAATAGCTTCCATTTGCTGAGTTTTGTGTCACAGGAGGATGTCCACATGTGACGTAAAAGAGAACTATAACCAAAAAAGGTTTGGCCAGTTCTCTTTTAATGCATACACGTTCTTTTCATTTAAGGATTTCGAGTAGTATATTGCTATTATATGTTTATTATACTTTTCAGCAAACATTTCCATAAACAGATGCAATTCAAATAAAGGTGTTTTCCTCCCTCTACAATATCTTGGACCATCAAAACTGAAGCCACTGTAGAGCACTGCAACAATGAGAACTGAAGCAAGGGGACAATAAGGTTGCTACAGTTTTCATAAATTAGCCCATTGTTGTCTCATACAGCATGGAATAAAGATTATGTCCATGCTGGTAAATAGTAATTATGTCAAGAGTGCCATTGGCAAGGACTAAGAGCAAAATAAAACCTCCGGTTAGATCAAGGTAATAAAGCATGTCAGTTTTCTGTTTTGCTGCATTGATGGTCATTATCAGGGGTTAGTTTCAGTAACATTTGTAAAGTCCGTTTAGTTCTGCTATCTCCAAAAAGTGGCTCAAAAGCCATGTATTTCAAAGCTTTCTTTCTATGCTATTTGTGACCTCTCAGTAAATGCTTATATTGAAAGTGCCTGTCTTTAGCATCCTGGGCTACAAAGAACATTTTTAATTAACATAAAGCTATTTTACCCTTTTATAATTAAACAAGATAATATGTATAGCTGGACTTCCTGTTTTCATCACTGGACTTCTGTTATACTGTACTCTGCCCATACGGGCCCACTATTCTAACAAAGTGATGCCAATTTTGAGCAGGTATTAATATATATTTTTTAATCAATATATACTAGGTCAGGTTTGGCACAGTTAACCATCACCCAAAGATTACCAGCCTTTCACATTTGACCTATTAGCCAGTATCTCAACAGCTGGATGGCTAGTGAGCATTTGTTTTTTGGTCATGGTGATACAATGTTATTGTCCCTTAGTACTAATGAAGAGTATTAATTGAGGGTGGGAGATTTCTAAGAATACATATTCAGAGATCCAAGAAGGTGCTGTAAGCATGGAGGGGTTTACCTGCAACTTCATATCCCAGTGGGTGCTGGTAAGTTGCTACCCTGACCTGTGGTGAACATGTGAAGGGTTCCTTTGGACCACTAATTTTACTCATTTATACACTAAAAGCAAAAAACATTAAATAAAACACACACGAAGAAAAATCACCCCTTGTTCACTACTTTATAAAATTGTTAAACAAACAATCAAAACGGAAATTCTTGTTTCATCAACACATCTTTAGCTGTAGCTTCTCACTCGCAACTTCATTAATGTCAGAGAAAATTAATCTTAGGAACCGGACCACAAGATTCTAGGAGAATTATCTCATTCACAAAGCACTGAACATTTCTCTAAATGCAATGTGCAAATAATAGTAAATTTCAGGGAAATAAAAGAGCCACTAATGTTTTTAGATTTTTTTTTTTAAATTGCTCCTTTGAGTGGTTAACTGCAAAGCTGGTCATTACAAGTACAACATATCTGATACCATTTACTGTGGGCAAGTTAAATGAAAACTATAGAGGTTTGCAGGCAATATCGTGGCATTGAGGTCACTTCCAGAGGCGGACCACTTGCTTGAAGAAGCGTGCGCTGTCCCTTTAAGAGGAGGTCCAGTGCTCATGCGTGTCTCTTCCTGAGAGGCGGGCAGGCGAATCGGCAGCAGCTGCCGGGCCTAAGGCTACAGGGAGTCCTCACATGGCTAAAAAAAGTCTTTAAAAAATGTTAGTCCTGACCATAATAAAGATAGAAATTAGACACAAAACATCTATACATTCCCTTTAAACGCTTTTAAACATTATAAGGTTTTTTTCAATTGCCTTTGGGAATAAGTTTCAAAGGTAGACACTACATGCAAAATATACTGCTTTGAGTATTTGAACATGTGTTGTTGAGCCATCATAGGTTTAGTGATCAAGGTCCTGGAACCTTGCTTTGGCAGAGAAAAAAATTTGGCCAGTGGACCTCAAGTGAGTTTGAGACCCCTGCAATAGAGTAAATGAAAAAGGTCATTGCATCTCAAAATTGAGTCTTCGTGTTCTGGAGTATGTTCCAAATTTAACACAAAATGTGTAAATACTTTAATCCACAATTTCACCACACATGTTTGATGCAACTAATAGTTGATTGTAATTTGTATATGCACTGTATATGCACTGTAATAAATGTATTTTAATAATTATTTAATATTTATTTAATACTTTAATTATTTATTACTTTGTAGCAGGTGATGTTGCTGTATCTAGAGTAGTTCCCCATTAATTTGTTTGGCTGGTAGTTCCAGTTCAAAGATGCCACCCATATCACTCCTGGAAGTGCTGTTGATATGTTTTTGCCCAGTCTTTGACCTTATTGAATAGCCTGTTGGGCTGCTGTGATTTTCTCTTTTTGTGTTATGTGGATCTTTTGCTCTTGGATCAGTTAAGATCTCTAACACTGGCATATTTGCATACTGTACAATTATTTGTTTGCTAGCTTTGAAGGTGATCTGTCAAGGCCTGCATGCTTTGCCACATTGAGTTTTTTCATGTGTTTTCTGATGCTTCCACATTTTGCTACAGCAGTATGCACCATTTTATAGGGATGTGCCTGTTATGTTATTTTTTACTGTATTTTATCTGACGTATGGGATTGTTTTTATTGCGTGTGCATTTTTTGTTATAATTGGTTGTTAGGTTTAGCATTGCCTTTTTACAGAACGCCATTGCTATTTTCACAGTACTGCTCCAAATCTGAAAACAAGTCTGCTACTGTCCCAAATGTTTCTTTATGCTTGTTGAGATGGATTTACTACCGTCTTTCCTCTCTTCTGTAGTTGTAAATAAATGTAATAGTTTACAACTACAGGTTGTAAATTTGACTTATGCTGTCTCAAAATCAAGTCTATTGTGATGACTACTGCTTGCTTTGGATGTCAGTTATCTCAGAGACTCCTGAAGGATATTGGTGACTACACAGGGGCGCTATTTCTCCTTTTTGAAGGGTGGGGTTGAATCATGTGTGTACATTGACCACAACATCCTGCATTCCACATCACTGTGCATGCAGACTGCATTCCACATATTATATGGTTGGGTTGAAACACCACCCCGACAAATACTAATTATATTTGGAGTGTGTAAAATTGTTAAAGGAAGGACAGTTACAAGAGAAGGGTCACGTTTACCCTTTCAGCCGACTATCTCCAGCTTAGAGTTAACCTTCCTAGTGGGTAGAGTAAGTTCATCAGAGCCTTCAATTTTCTATTTGGTTTTATCTAGTATGTTTTCTCAACAGATAGAGCTTTAATTTAGGCAGGCAATAAGTGTTTTTTTTCTGTATGTACATGAAAGCCAAAGGCTATTGTAATGGACCTTTAAAGTAGTATTAAACTCTCAATCTTTTTTTCAATAATGAATCCAGATCAAATATACAGCGCCCAGCAAAATATTTCTTTACAATTTTGCCCAACATTTACAATCATCTTGATTCCTATCAGCTGGTTCCAACTCTCTCACCTCAGCTTCCCTGAACTTCCTGTCCATTACAAGATGACAAGAGACATAGCTGTCTCTAGCAGCCATCCATCTACAAGCTTGAAAAAGGGAGGAAGGATGACAGGGAAGCAGAGGGCAGTGAAATGGATTGCCCTCGGTGTGTTTGTGGAGACACACACAGTTCACTAGCACACACAGAAGGGTGGCTCCATGGCAATCTGCAAGGATAGGGAGCTACCCTTAACCAGGATATCAGAGTCAGTCAGTGCTCAGACTTTAATATCACTTTAAACTATACCTAAGCCCAAAAACAGACATTTAATATACTGCAGTTTACCAGTCCTTAGATGTGGTGGCTGCAATAGTGTTCCTTTTTTTATTTTTTATTTTAAGCTGGTTATGTTAATCTTACACTTCCTGTCATAGGGTGACAATGCTGACTCATTGTACTGCATCTGCAGAGGAGCAACATTGTCACGCTAGGACAAGAAATATGCCTTTACCCCTTCTCATCTCCATATCATAGGAAGTAGATGTTCTGAAGTCCGCAGAGAGGGGTGTCATAGAACTTTATAGACAGGGTTACTTCTGTGTTTTACTTTATATGCAAGCATATGTTGATGCATTGCTTGCATGAGTGGTCATTCTACCAGTATTTCATGTGCTTTTAAAACAGCTGACTTTCAAATATGTATTTTGGATATGGACATTAATATAATCAGTTCAAGAAGCCAGCCTCTTTACTCAAAAACAGTAATTGTTAATCGAACTATATAGAAAGATATAAACGTGCAACTAACCCAGGCGGTGTCTGGCACATAGTAAATTTATGCTTTCTGTTAAAATGCAAATAATGATTCACAGGGGTTGCAAGTAAGCTTCAAATCAAATACTTAGCCAAGTGAAGTGGAATACAACTATAATTAGTTCTATTTAGAAGCATATTTGTGATGCTAACAAAATAGCCTTCTGCTATTCTTGAGCAGCAGTGCATTTAAGAGATTGATTAGTAAGTAAAAACAGGATTCAGTCAGTCATGGCTTAAATATACGTATTCTACACAATTCACAAGAAAAGTCAGTTAAATTAATTATTTCTTTGACTTATTGATACATATTTTTCTTGGCTTAAATTCAAATCAAAGTGTAGCAGCTGATAAATTAACCAATCTGTTCAGAAGCATTATTTTGCTTTGCTGAATTCCTGAAGCAAAGCTCATTCGTATGCTACATACAGTCTGTTACAGACTGTTCCAAGTGACTAGACGTCACATATTTTGGGACACTGCTGACATAAAAGATTGCAATGAAAGACTACAAATGAGCGAGTTTATACCGTAACTTGAGGGCCAAGAATTTCTTCCTATTCCAAAGAGGTTATAAAACATGAAGAGCAATGGTTTTACAAAAGGAGAACAAGGAAATTTAGCAACAAGGCTGTGTGACTGCCTTGTTGTCTGTAGAGGAAACCCTCTACTCTTGTTTTCCTCACCTGGCAAATGGGTACTAATCTACAAAGACAATTGTACCATGCAGAAAGAATTATGAGGGTTATTCACAAAGCTGCTGAAGGCAGCCGAGTGACTAACCCAGCCGAAGTGAAATGAGCTGAACGCTGTTCGGCAAATCACTTCTGGCTTGTACGGCTGATTTCAGCTGTACATTGGCTGATTTCAGCCGTACATTGGCTGAAATCAGCCGTACATTGGCTGAAATCAGCCGTACATTGGCTGAAATCAGCCGTACATTGGCTCTGTATGGCTGCCTTCGGTCAGCCAAACATGCTGTGCATGTTTGGCTGAGCCGAAGTGCAGAAGGACTTCGACTCAGCCGATCCAACATCTGGATCGGCTGAGCCGAAGCTCCGCCAGCTCACTTGCTGCTGTTTGCCCCTATTCTCATACGAACGACAGTGAGTGAATAGCCTAATGCCGCGACATTGGGCTCGGCTATTTTGCTGGGTACCTCCATGGTACCCAGCAGAATAGAAAATAAGTGGAAGGAAAGGGAGAAAAAAAAGTAGGAAAATGATTTTGTTGTAAACAAATAGTAAACTTTAAAAAATGAGGCTTGACAAAGGAGGTGAACCTCTGAAACGCGTTGCCTAGCAACACCTGACACCTGACGACCCGGAAGTACTCAGCAGCTGTGACCCTGCTTTGAGGAGAACCAGCCACAGCAGTGCTCAGCCACTGGATCAGACCTGTGTCTTCCAGCACAGGCGTCCTGGGATCTTTCTGGACTGAACTGGACTCTGCTTTCTCCCTATCCTGATAGCAATCTCGTACCAGCAGCTGAGATGGGACTTTCATCTGATGCGTGACAGGCGAGATGTTTTTTAATATCCTGTAAGTGCATTACTTTTACCCTTATTAAATAGTCACTTTATACTGCACTTAGATCGGTGCGCCGGTTTTCTATGTTTTCTTTACAGTGCTGTTATATGGATGTTTCCCTATCCAACCAACCAGGCTGCAGGATCGGTGCATACATCTTCTCTGGAGTAATTACCAGTATAACTGGAGTTCATTTGATACTATCCATATATAGTCCATAAACAATCGATCTTTTTGTGCAAGTTGATGATTCTTTTTCATGTTGAACTTAAAAAAATAAAGATATTTTATGAAAAAAAAACAATTGGGTGGAGCTAGCAGTGACAGCTAGCTCCGCTCAACTGTTTCCTATTGGCCGGCACCTGCTAGAGTCTTGCAGCAGGTCCTGGCCAATGAATAACAACTGGGCGGACCCGGCCATGACGTTACGGCCGCCTCCACCCAGTTGCTATTGTTTAATGACAGATCAGCGTCACCAGGTCATTTGGGAATGCTGATCTGTCTTTACAACTTGGCGGAGCCAGTCGTGAGATCACGGCTGACTCCGCCCAGCTGTCATTTGCAGGGAGAACGGCCGGCCTTTGGCAGGCCGTTCGCCCCGCTATGGCTGTCACTTCAGCTCAGTCGAGCCGAAGCATATGCCTTCAGCTCGGCTGAGCCGCTCTTCCGCCTTCGGCTGCTGTACGGGCTATTGTGAATAGCACATACAGCAGCCCTTCGGTTCGACTGAACCGAAGGGCACCAGCAGCAGAAGAGAGCTGAAGGATTAGCCTTAGCTATGGCTGTATCCTTCAGCTCAATAGTGAACAACCCCCTATGAGTCCTAACACCCTACAGTACTGTTTCAATGGGTTGAACAGTCCAGAAGATAAACAAGCAGTAAAATAATGTTAAGCTTGTATTATAAGCCCAGTCTGTCTAAAATAAAAAAATATATGTATTTTTTTAATGTGTTTCATAATCCTTCCTAACATAAAAATGGCATTTCTGATTCTGGTATTCCTAGCCTAACAATGATTGACAACTTTATGGGGATGAGGGAAAGGCAGAATGCCAATACGATCATCCATAATGGAAAGAAGCTGACTGGCTATCAGCCAATCATCATTAAAGGGCAGAAACTCTCTTGGATCAACCTGCCCTGCTGAGTATCCGTTCCAGTCTGGCTTGTCTTCAATACTATATATAAATGTGATTTTAAATAAGATAGAACTCAAGTTAAGTTAAGTTTAAGCTGCCTGACCATAATATTATTATTACTATCATTGTCTTTACTTTCAGCAATACATTAAAATACAATAGAACTTGTAGAGTGCTGATGAACTGAGAGAAAAGGAGAGTGATAGGTCTATCGTAGGGGGGAAGGGGGTCAACTGGTGTTTCTATTCAAATTCTGAAATATACATAACATATGAAACATATTAATCACTGCAGTAATGCAGTAATTATGCAATGGAAGGCTCTTACCTATTTGCTTAGCTAAATCCAGGTGATATTTTTTTTGATCAGGCAGTGTATTTAAAACCTGATAAATGTGATTTAATACGTCATTGCAAACAGCTATGGTAATGTATGTCCTTAAGTAATACATAGAAATCACCTAGTTTTACTGTATTGTAATCAGATAAATCAAGATATGATCTTCCATTTATTGTTATGGGTTACTACACTTTGGACACCATTAATGCCCTATTGTTGATTGAACCTTGGACGTGAAACCGCTAAAAATATTTCAGTGCTTCTCTATGTAAATGTGTAATCATTTTCATTGATGAAAATGAGAATCATGAGAGTAGTGGTGGTGGCAACAATAACATATGGTCTATTTATTTATTGATCTCAAGAATCACCCCAGGTCAGTATGATTTCCATTTATATGCTGTGACATGAACTTATTCTGTATTTAATGATTTTATCACAGCCTACAGGTGATATAGATCCTACAGAGTCAGAAATAATAGAAGACTGCAAATTAATAGTTTATACTTTAGTACACTCATCATATGCATTGCCATCCACAAAATGGAAAGCGACATTTGCTTTGTGTAAAATCGTGAATTTTATCCAAACTTTAAGTAGGCAGAGGAATAATACTTAGAGAAAAAAAATTAAAGCATTGTATTGTACTATTATCTATGTGTAATATAGTATGTACTATGACTTTATTATTACTTATACATTGCTATAGTGCAAGGACTAGGAGAGACAATAACAATGTTTGGAGAAGGGCTTAGAAGCAAAGGAAGGCTCATTGATGAGCTTGGTGTAAATCCCCTCTATATAACAAATAATTTAGTACTGCACTGGTTTCAGAAAGACATGCTGAATTATCAGCGACAAAGTATGCAGTTATGTTACCAAGAACATTCCTTCATCACAATAAACACCATATTTTAAGGATGGCATATTGATTTATTTTCATATTTAAAAAAAAAATTAAAAATTAATGAAAGAATGTATTGAGCGTATTTAGCATGACATATTTGTTAAAGTGTAATGTCGCTTGAGACAATTCTATACCCTACTTAAGTTATGTACATTGTGTCTGCTATTTGTAAGGATAAGTTCATGCATGATCTGTAAAACATCCCCCAAGCTCCCCTCCCTATCCCTCTAAAAAAATGAATCTGTATCAGCACCCCCACTCGCTCGGCACCTCCTGCCTGTGGCCTCCCTGCAGCCTTCAAGGGATGTAAGTAAGCACTTGGGAGAGGAGGTGTCACAGGTTAGTGTATTGAGGAAAATCTTGGTGGGGGCTTTGGGGGATTTTGTTTTTACAATTCATGAACTTATCATTTAAATCTTCATCAGCTATACACAACAATATATACTTCATACAGGCAATTTGTTCCCAAATGCAAACAAGCAACATTTTTCAAAAAAATTATTCTGTTATGTAAAAATCTAGACATATAAAGGGGCAAATGCTTGAATTTGGTCAAGAAATTGTTTCTTAGTTTTTTTTGTTGTGATGTAATTTTTTTTTACATAAAGCAAATACCTTCTGTATCTGCAGGATAAACTATGTCACCAGCAATCAGTCAGGCCCCGCTTTCAGCATTTTCTCCGTGCCCTGTGGTCTCTCAGCTGCCTTGCTATTTTTTACATATAAGTTTCACTCACCAGGGTGTGTGTCTATTGTTACTTCCCGCTGTGCACACAGAATTATATCTTAGTGGATCTCCATACGCTTTGTTGTGTTTGTCCTATTATACATGAGGATGCGTCATTAATTCCTCAACATACAGTTTCTAGCTCCTAAACTTTAATCCTCTCTGTCAGTTCATTCAGTCCTTTTTCCACTATGACTGTTCATGACTGTTTTGGGATATTGAGCGTAATACTGAGTGTTTGCTTTGATATAGGATGTATATTGTTATTTACAGCAAATACAGTATCATAGATACATGTTTTTGGACTTCGCAGAATGCATCCGTAACAACTACTCGACATGACTCATAGGTGATCTGCTCCTTTTTGCCTACCAGCAATTCAAATGTTGCCATTGTTTCTAGTTTTCCCTCATATGTTCCTGTTTTTGCCAATATGACTTTGACAACCACCTGTCTTGAAAGATGTCATGATGATGCTTATCTTTTGGCTTCAGTATTTTAGTGCTGAAGTCTGTGGTTCAGCATATTATTCTGTCACTTTTACATCATACTGCTTCCTCACTTGGCATGCAGCTTTAGGGCATCCCCTAAGACTGTTATTTGAAGAATTTGTGCGTTTTTATTGTTACCCCTTAAGCCGCATTAAAAGAACCTCTGCCCACTGAACCTTTTTTTTTTTTTTAAATGGTACATGTCCCCCTTGAAAGTGATCAGCTACCCATGCACTTTTTTTATTACATAAAGAAACTAGGAAATATTAGCTATAAAAAAGGCAAAAAAAACCCAACAAGATTCATCTTTTGTAGACTTCAGTAGGGTTTGGCAATATGTTTTGGGTTCATGGACTTCCTGCTGGGTTCGGTAAACATCCTGTACAACCAAACGTTACCAGGCTTACTCATACTTAGTCCTGGTTTAGAATGGCACAGGCTTAGGCAGTGGTATTGCATTTAAAGAGAAACTATAATGGTTTTTGTAAATGTTGTTACTTTTTTAATATTATCAATTGTATAAATTGAACATTTATAGTTATACTTTCCATTAGTTAAAAAAATGTTTAAGTAATTAGTGTGTTTACAAAGCATTCTCTCTTTCATTGACACGTCATACAAACTTGTATGAACTTTAGATGGGGTGTCCTAGCACTGAGTTTTTCAATGTTGTATCTGGAATAGAACTGAACAGCATGCTACATTGTCTTCACAACATAGAAGTAGAAACTGCAGAAGATAAACAGTCAGCAGTCTTTAGAATCCCACCTGGCTGCATGTGATAAAATATGAATTATTTAGTTAAGTAAATACCATAACAATAAATGTTTAATCATAAAACATAAGCAAATTACATTTGGAAAATATGTACAAATTTACTATATATTCCCTTTAATATAATAATCATTTTGCCCCAGGCCCCAATGCATATATTTTTCTCTTTTGATTTCAGGATTCACCAGCATAGATATGAAAACAAACCAGCCTATCCACAAACATTTTTATCTTTTAACTTGTATTGAAATACACATGCCTTGAATGATTTAGTGCCTACAGTTGGTGTTCATGGCCCTATTTTTGAGGTGTGCCAAACAAGAGTTTTGCATAATTTTATTTCTTGAAATGTCATGGACTAGTGAAAAGCTTGTAGCGGCTCTGTTGGAGAAGATTTGTTGTTTGAAACTGTATAAATCTGATCAATAAACTCTCTACGCTGCTGTCTGATTGCACAAGGGTAATCGCTCAGCAGCTGCAGACTTGGCCCTTTTTTTGGCAGCCATGACAGCTGATAAGATATCACTACATTCATTGAGACCTTGGGATTCAGAGTTTTGTACAGGTTTAGGCTGTGAAGAAAACATTTCGGGTGGTCAGACTTTTGCTTTTGTTAAGAATGTATAATTCGGCACATCCAAAAGATGTTCAGAGACATCCAAAAGCCTGAATGGAACTGATAAGATATGAAAGCTATTTCTAGATGAATTAACATGAGAAATACATTTTTAGAGAATTTTATTCTAATGGTATACCTACATTTCCTTCATTATGATTACTTTAGAGTACTAATTCTGGAGGTCTTGGTAGACCGGTTGTGTCGTGACACTGAGAAGAGAAAAGTCAGAGTAGTTAATAAAACATTCATTAACAGGCAGATAATCATTTTAATAATTCACAAGTCTGAAGCCTTGTTTTTGTTTCTCAACTATTCTTTGGAGATGTTTCTTTGTCATTGAGTGATCATTAAAACAATGTTGACTCCTTGTAGTTGTTTTTGTTTCTAAGCAGCAGTGTCAGACATTGCAATGTTAATCCAGAAAGCTGTGAGAGAAAACATAAGGCACTAAACAAAAGGTGCTTCTCAGAACTCTGTTACACATAATCGTCGTCTTTATGTGTCCTGTGAAAACATTTGTTCCAATAGGCTGGCAAGTTCCAAGTGGTGCAGCTATTGTACTAGTTGTACAGGTGTATTAATTACTAACACTAAAAATAGAAACACAACATATTTTACCTTTGTATGTTGAAAGTGATATGGAAAGAAAGTACTATTTAGTGATTGGTATGAATGGAAGTGAGCAATGTTCACAGACTTCTTAGTAGTTGCACAGGTACTGTATATTAATTAGTTATACTCTAGAAGAAGAACACAAGTAATATAAAGAACTCCAGCCAAATAAAATTGTAACCCTTGCAGTGGGGCTAGCACAACACCGCAAGGGTTAAGTGTTCATTTTACTTAGGGAGCTAAAATAACAAAGTTATACTCACCTGAACTGCAATCCTGGCTTGCTCCTGGAACTGGTCCCTTTGGCCTTGCTTCCCCTCCACTCCAGCAGTCTAAGGTCCAGTGAGACATCACGTCCTATACAGTGTTTTGAACATGAGGACACGAAGGACATCCTATCACTGGAGCAGAGAAGGAAAGAGGCTGAAGGGACCGGTCTATGAGCCAGCTGGGTTTATGGTTCAGGTGAATATAACTGTTATTTTAGCACATAGACAAAACGAGCACTTAACCCTTGCAGTGTAGGGGTAGCTCCACTGCATGTGTTAAATTTCTCTTTAACTTCTGATTCTTTAAAATTATATTGAAAGTGGTCCTTGAGAAATTGAATAATTAACCTAAGTAGAGTATTTCCTGCATTTACAGACTTCCAGATTTGTGCACATGTATATTAATTGGTATTACTCTAAAAGAACAAGTCATTTCACTTTTTATTCTTTGAACTGGTATAGTAATGGTAGCCATCCTTAAAGACTGGACCTAATGAACTTAAGTACAGTATACCTTGTGTTCCCAGGCAGCTGCTTAGGTTTATTATTTAGAAAAACTCTAAAAAAAAAAAAAAAATACACTTGGGATGACTCATTAAAGGGGTTGAGAATCTTCACACAATAAGTTGTGTGAGCATTCACTTTAATTATCCAATCATGTGCAGATGCAATAAGTAAACAGGAATTAGCTTTTTACATGATTGGATAATTGAAGTAAATATTAACACCGTTTATTGAGAGAAGATTCTCAACTCCTTTATTGAATCAGCCCAGGTATGTTACTTGATATTCCTTACGCTAGTATGTAAAAGAAGAACTGAAGTCATTAATTTAAGAATAGTATATCCAACCTTCCCAAAGCGATAAGTTGCCTTACATTAATATTTTCTAATTTTGCTTATTTTAGCCAAACGTTTTTAATATTGGCATTGGTAATAGTATTGGTACTATCAAATATTTCAGAAGGGGTGGATAATGCAGAAGGGGTGGGGCTTACAAAAATTACAGAGCCTTTGTAATGTGTAGTCTTGTTTGTGTACTTTGTGTGCACGATTAGGTTGGAACATGGGTGCAGCTTCAGTGCTTTTCTGTCTCTTCTTCTTTGACATGTTATTTAAAGCAGGGATGCACCAATACCGGTATTTTGGTACCGAGTACCGATAATTTTTTTTCGGTACTCGCCGATATCAATTACCGAGTACCGGAAGTCCCATTCAGGCAGCCAGCTGGCGTGTAATGACTCGCCACCTGGCTTCCTGATTAGCCGGGAAGCCGGACAGCGTGTAAAGACTCGCCACCCGGCTTCCCGATTAACAAGAAAGTCTGCCCCCTCTCACCTCAGCATGTCCATCCAGATCCAGGTACCCAGCCGGAGCCATCTTGCTTAACAATCATGGAAGCCGGGCACCGTGTAATGACGTGGTGCCCTGCTTTCTGATTGGCCGGGAGGCAGGCTCCATGCTCCCTCGTCATGAGATGATGAGGGAGCATGAAGCCAGCTTCCCGGCCAATCAGAAAGCAGGG
>NW_017307181.1:128060-138070 GCF_000935625.1 Nanorana parkeri
CTCTGATCACAAGTGACGAGAGAGCATGGAGCCGCTTCCCGGCCAATCAGGAAACCGGGCAGCGTGTAATGACACGCTGCCCGGCTTCCTGATACAGGAAGTATCGGGCTGGACATCGGAGCATTTGGGTGAGTACGAGTACTCGCCCAAATACTCAGTATCGGCACCGATATCGATACTATTATCGGTATCGGTGCATTCCTAATTTAAAGGAAATGTAATTCTTTTTTTTAGATGAGTCTGCAATAGGCCCAAAAACGCATAGAATCAGGGAGCACAGTTTGAAGACTGGTGCTCAATCACAAGGAATGCTTTTCAACATGTGCTCCACAGCTTCTCATTTGTTAGCTAATGATGACTATAACCTGCTTCAGTGTCATGAAACCTCTAGTTCTGCCCTGTCTATATGGTTTCATCTTATGAAATGAGCATTAGAACTTTTGGTCACTTTATGCATCATAAATAAAAACCCAGGACTTTTTAAAAACTTGAAAAAATGCACTTATTCTGTATGTGATGCATTGAGTGTGTATCCTGAAAATTTACTATTTATATACTCTATATCCCAGGTCTATTTTAAATGAGAGGTATACTCCAATCAATATGTAACATTAAGCTTTTAAATCTATACCTGCATTAAAAACTACTTGTCCGGGGCTTCAGTTTTTCATCAAAGCAAAATGTACTGTATTAGTCCAACTCACTGGACATCTAGGACCCCTCTTTACTCATCTGCTAATTATGTTTTTCTCAAACAAAATCAACTGCAACTTTCTGTCTATCTTTAACATTCAGAATGTGTGAGGTATGAAGATGTTAATACCTCAAAGGTTCTAGCGTCAAATCATGCGACACTACTAGTAAGGTTAAAACCAACATTTACATTTTTTTGTTAGTATGATACATCAAACAGAGATTACGATTCCACATTACAGATTCACCAAAGCAGATGTCCCACCTTACATGTAAGGCGCTTTCTGTAAACTGACTCAAAATACATAGTTACATGTAGACTCCCTGATCTTAGCAAAGCTTTAATCTTTCTTGCATAGCTTTAAAATGTATTGTCAACCTTGTGCAAAGGGCACTTTATCAGATTGAAATGTCAGTTTTAATTCAAATGTGTACCTAATAGTATTCTTTTTATAGAGGTCTAGAAAGATGATAACAGACCATGCCTTCTTGAAGCGGACCTTCACTCACTAAATTAGCTTCCCCTTATCTGCTCTCTCCCCCATCCCTTTTTCTTTATTTTAAAAAAGTAGATAACTCTTTTTGTTTGATAAAGGTGTTGCCCTCCACTTCAAGATTGCTTGTCTAGGTAAGGATGATGTAGGGATGGCCCCCACTTCCTCCTGGGATGTCAACGTCACACTTCCCAGGAGGCAGTATGTCAGTGAAAGGAGCATGTGCACCGCGAGATCCCATATGTATGCAGACATGACGTTGATCTCTCCATGATCAGCCCAATGTCTGCGCACATGTGGGAATATCACAAAGTCACCCACGAAAAGGAGCTCCAAGAAGGTGGCACAGAAGGAGAGTGGCACACAGATGACTTATGATGCAAGAAACACAATGCTGGGCTCCAAGGGCTAGGAAGCATTTTTTTTAGATTATATTACAGGGACAAGTTATATAGCATGCAGTGTAGTTTTCCTCCATAAGATGAAGTTTATCTTTAACACCCTGCTTCAGCAACACCCTTTCGTACCTGTGAAATGTAATCTCACTTCAGTACTGCAGTAACATCTAAAGAACATCATGTACATTTTGTAACTAAATTAGTTAATATTTTGTATGATGACAATCAACTGATCTAACTGTTTTCAGCAGGACCAAGCAACCTACTTATGTCTGTGGGGGTCATTGAGATACTGAGCACCCAGCCACTCTCAAGGTTACCATGAGTCAAGCAGGTTGTAAAACCAATCCCAGCCATCACCGATTCTCTCTGAGATAATGAGGCTGGCTCATTCTGACAGTTCTGCTATCTTCTTCCTGTTTCCATAGAAATAAACACAAACCAAATTTAACCCTTGTGTTTGTACTAGAGTCAGAAGACCAAGATGCCAGCCCATCCAACCACCCTCCAGGTTCATGGGCATCTGGTACAAAATAAGATGCTTGAGACATTACATAGATAATGAAATCCCATGTTAGTAAACTAGCTATAGAAGAAAGTAGAACACAGTATTTTTTTTAAAATCTACATGCAAATCACATAGCAGCGGTATAAATATATGGAATAAAAATATAAAATTACCAAATAATAGCAAACAAAGTTTTAATATTATATCGCAAGTGAGTTGCGCTCCGTCTCGAAAAATATAAATAAAATATGTGTACTCTATAGGACGTGAAGAAGTTACTAAGTTCAGATTCTACTGTGAAAAAATTATAAATCTCGGTAGTCACTACCTCGGTAATAATTGTGCAATACAACAATCAGGTGTGGGAAAAGGGTTTTCAATCACCAGGCGGTGTATTGATTAGGTGTTTCTGTGTACTAAGTGTACATGGTTTGTCCAAACAAACCTCTTAATGATGTGACAATCTATTCAAAGACACCAATCCAAATATAAATGACTCGGTGTCACAGATTGGTTGTGTATAAGAAAAACAAAAACAAATTCTAAAATCCCAATCTCTAAATCGTGACGAATTTTAAATATAGTACGAACACTTAAATAATAAAAATTAAACAGTATGAAAAATTATCACATATACAGTGCTACTTCGTGCACTCTGATTCCTCTCAAAGACAAAGATTAAATGCGGGGTTAATTTAACTAAAATACCGGCATCGATCTTAGTGAGCAGTCAGTTCAGAGTGGTCAGTTCGAAACGTCTCAAACCAGGGATAATTCATAGAATACGGAAAGTCCTATGGTTTCTTGTGATCCGTCCTCCTTTCTCAAAAAATCTGGTCTGCTTTTTTCCTCCCTCTGGCAGGCTCCCTCACCTCTCGCTGGGGACGGAAACACATTAAGATCTCCCAGGGGGAAAAAAGACGAAGAAAGGGCGGCGGAATCCTCTAAGTGCAGTAATTTAAAAAATATTTATTTCTTTAAAATACATAGATGCACTTACAAGACAGACGAGTTGTTCGAGCATAAAATCAGTGGCAGAGTGTTAGCTGTGATCGGTGAAGACAGATCCTCCTTGACGCGTTTCGTGCTTTCACTTTTTCAAAAGGGGGAATCATGTCTGCACCTCTCACAGGGTTCTCCTTATACTACTCTAATTAGCTTAATTAGTACCACCTGGTACCAATTGATCTCTCCCAGTAAGAGCTACGGCTTTATGTCACTATAACAGTCATAGCTATTCGATACAGTGAAATCTATGTTCAATTCCGTAGTGGCATCAAGAGATTAAACTACTAACATCACCAAAGGAAAGAGTGTTAGTTTCAGTAATTAGACAACATGATCCAAATAATAAAAACAATTTAAAACACATTAATTAATAGCTACAGGAGTCTATGCTAGTATATCATGAATTATAAAGGTATTATAAGTGTGAGTTGTTCCATGGATACACATATCCAGTCGGAGTAAAACACATTTAACTATTTATAACATCATAAAACAGTTTATAAAATTTAAAATTAAAAAAGACTACATATATCGGCTACTGGATTTAAATATCATTACATTTCTTTGCATACAGTTCCCTCTGTTGCGGATTCAGAGTCCCATGAATCGTTCTAGCTGAATTATATTAGAGTTGCGGATCTAAGACTGATAAAATATTACATAAAAACTGCATAAAAATACATAAAAACTACATAAAAAGGACCTGACTTGGGCATGGAAGATCATCCTATTTATCTGATGTGTTAAAACCAACTGTCTCAGGTGAAGCACCTGGAAGTAGAGGGTGCCTATTCCCTTTAATATTAGTTTTAATATTAATGATTAAAAAAATAGTAATTAAAAAAAAATCAGAAAAATTATAGCTTAGGGCAGAAGGGAAGACAGAGTTAATTATGGTAAGTGTTAATAAGGTTTTAAAAGGAACAATTTTTATTTTAAAAAAACCTTTCACCTGTCAGGTTGATTTAACAGACATCATATGCGCTTTGAAGCGCATCCCTTTGATCTACAGCTGAATGAAACAGTAAAAACAAAAGTAACAATGTTACTTTGTATCACACTATCTTCATTCTAAACAGTGTTTACAAATGCTGTGTTAGAGGGTCCATTTATTTACCGCATCATGGCTCCATTCACACAAGGCGGTATTGTTTTTGTGTGTTTCTACATCCGGGTTCAGCTAGCATCTTATCGCATGGTTACACACGTTTGGCACATTTTTGAAAACGCGCGCACATGAAGACCTGCGTTTAGACTGGTAGCTTAAGAAACATTGTGGTCAATGGACTAACACGTGTACAAATACGGAAAAAACGCACCCACAAAAAGTGCAACATTCTTCTGGCATGTGTTTCCTGGCATTTACATTGAAGTCTACGGGGGGAAAGCCAGCTGCAAACTGCCAAAAGAAGCACATGTACTTTTTTCTGTGTTTGGCGTTTTGCTGCTGGCATTTTACTGCTCAGGTATGAACAGGGGCCACTGAAAATCATTAAAGATTTCTTGTGTTGGGCCTTTTGAAGTGCTATTGCTAGCAAATGTAATGTTAGCGGAGATGCAAACAGAGCATGCAACAGACGCCCTGTGTACTTTGGTGATATTTTGGGCATCACTAGCAAGCCCAAGTTCCACAACTGGTTTTTGAAGTAGATCCTAACTTGATTACATTTAGTTTGCTAAAGCACTGTTTATCATAACTGATTGCCCCTGTTTTCACATTTTTTTCATACGTTTTTGTTTCTCACTGCTCCTGATCTCCACCAGTCCCTTTTAGCCTCTTTCTGCCTACATGCACTCATTCCAGTGTCAGTTGCACACCATTGCTCTGGACCACTTTAATAATAGTGACAAAGGTGGAACCATGCCTGTTCAATGTATGTTGACACAGATGCTTGTATTCACTTCCAGGAGTGCATGTGACAATGTAACAATGCAGGAGCACAACTGAGAGACACTTGTCACCCTATACCAGGAACTGCATTGCCAAGGACTTTCATGGCAGGACCACCAGATATTCTTTTAGTGAACATGGCAGATTTTGAAAGACTGAGAATGATAAAACAAAATTACATTAACACCTTAATGCTTATATGAGGTTTTATTGTTTAGTACGAAAGAGCTTCTGGTTTGGGTGGAGCATATTTAAGGTGAACCTAGCTCGTTTGCGGTTTACAGGCGCAGAAACTAATGTTGCCATAGCAGCTAGTGTTCTTCCTGGCTTTTGAACTGTGGTCAGGTAGCTTAGAAGGGCCAAAAGAAGGGAGTTTTCTTAAGTGCCAAATGTAACAATCTAACAAAAATGAGGTCTAACGAACCACAAATTAAGTGGGAAGAACAGAGATTTGTACAGAACACCACTCTCATTTCTTCCAAATGTGCAATTCAGTGAAAAAATGTTCAGATTTAGATCTACAGGGCTATTCACAAAAGGGTGAAGAGTTTGGAGAATGCAGGAAAAGTGAACAATCTGGGCCAAAATAGCTACACTGTAAAGCGAGCTGAACTGGAGAATGTTTCCAAATCAACTATGTAATCCCCTCATTAACAAAACCAGCTATATACACATTAAGCAGATTAGGGTATGGAGAGTATAAACATCTTGGCCATGATTTGTGCAGCCTGTTAATGAACCTGGTCATAAATGGCTAAATTGATATAACACACAGACTGGGGTTAGTGACCTGTACTAACATACAGATGAATTTCCTATAGTTAGGTTGTTATACAATTAACATAATCCTGGATATGATTGAGCTTAATTAATAAAAAGTGATGTTACTGAAGTACAACGTATGAAAAGATGAGAATAAGTTAGATATTAATTATGCCTATGCTTTGGTGTCTACCAAGCAAATGACACACATTACATCTGCTAAGGAGAATGTGCAAACGATCCATAGCATGCTTGGTATCTGACAAATCATGTAACTCTGTGCAATATTATTTTAGTTGTCAGACTGAAAAACATGATTGTCTAGAAATATAGATATGTTTTAATAATTGGTATTAAGTGAGTGTCCCCTGAAGTATAATACAACGCATCAGCACTTCTACATCGCATAGTCCACAAAAAGCTGCTGCTATTGCCAGCTGTCAACTCTCGTTTTTAGGGTTGGGGTTTAGTGTTTTAGGTTTCATTTTTGGAGAAGTAAATTTGTATATTTTTTGTTTAATATAATTTTGCCAGGGTCAGCAGTGTAAACTTGTGATTGACATGGGCAAAGTTGTCCTTTGTTTGCAACAAATTAATGCATTCTTGTGTGGTACAGGTTTCTGCACCAAATCACCTCATATTTAGTGCATCAAAGCACCACATCCTTATCCCACTTATCCCACCACAGCTGATGATAAAGTTAAGCAATCTCCTGTACTTATAATGTCAGGTAGAGGCAGAGGTTCTAGATGCGGAGCTAGTAGTGGGTGAGCAGTGAACCCTGGTCTGGCCACTGCATCGAGAGCCAGGGGCTTTACTATTACATAGTGGCCATGCTATACATCTTCCTCCTCCTCTACTGCTGATTTCACCATAGCCCTCCAGACTGGCATAGAGGAGTCAGCTTAACCCCTTCATGACTGAGCTTGTTTTTAGTTTCTGTTCGTAAATGACTGACACGCTTTTGAAATTTTTGCTGTGTGATTCTTCCACGTCAGTAATATACTTTCTTACAAAGTGCACCCACACATATTATATATTATCACCATAGAGAGAAGGTACATCAGAGACCAGAGATTGGCAGTAATATACCTGCAGCTTACTGCCAAGTGGCCTCGAGTGATTAGGAGGGTGGGGATGACGAGGTAGCAAACTGTACTTGGGTGCCAGAGATTGTAGAGGAAAAAAAATGAAGGAGAAACAGAACAGCAAAGAAGTAGTATTTTCTCCTGGAGCAGAAGCAATTTGCATGGAACTGGAGAGAGCAGCCATCCTATTCCACCAGATGGCACTGCCTTCGGCCCCTTCCACATACCTCTGCAGCCTGGGCCTTTTTTTCACACATATACTGCCGACAGTAGCATTGTGTATAATAACTTCTGCCTACAGTGTATCAGTTGTGTTAAAACTACTAGTCATTTGGGTACTACATGCATTAAGGAGATAGATCTGCACCACAAAGCTCAGTTGGAGCAGCACATCAATGATACGTGTTAGAAGCAAAAGGTTTACATGCCTCCTCCTCCGTGTTTCACACTTTCCACCTTTTCCCCCACTCCACAAAATACTCCATCTGCATCCAATACAACATATGCTGCGTCAAGCAATAGGGAGAGAAGTCTAAAAAGGGGTTTCAGAGACTTACCTTTCAGCACATTAAACAAGGAAGAGGGTCACCATGGGGCCACGCTGAGTAGGGACAAGAGTAGGTTTGAGCCTCTCTGTAAGTCTTCCAACCTCACCTCACCATCTACAGCAGTATCTTTGACCAGGCAGGAGTCTCTTCCACAGCTACAACAGCGGAATAAAAAAATGTCCCCCAATCACCCTCATGCCCAGCATCTTAATGCCAGCTGTACCAGCATGTGGAAGCTAATTTTGCTGGACCACGCAATCAAAAGATGGGCCCAAATCACAACAGGCATGTGGTCCTGCAAGCATTGGCAGAAACATTACATCTTCATGCTGGTGGCTATGAAGGATGCAGGGCAGGGTACATAGCTGGAGTTGGTGTCAGCCCCTCATGTCCTGAATGTTAACATTGACAGTCCAGTCAATCCTATCCCCTCCACTTCAATGACCCTACCCAATGACTCTACCAGTTTTCTAAAAGCACCCCAGTGACTAGGGAAAGGCCCAGGCAAAATGCATCCAAGCTGTTTAGCAGTTGGTATGCCTGGGGGACAAGAGTCTCACTGGACTAGAGATTCTGGTAGCTCTTCAGGGGCAGGCTGAGAGGGGGCTGGCCCCATGCCATCTTGTGCCAGGGAAGGTGATGTGAGACTACCACACCAACCTGCTGGGCGCCCGGGGCAGAACAAAATTTTGCGTGCCCCCAGTGATATGTGGGGGTGTACAGGTATTTAATATGAAAAAGTTTATTTGAAAAAAATCAAACATCAATAAAGTGAATCATCAGATTGCATCTTCCCATTAAAAACCTTTCACAACGTTGTCCAAAACCAAAACCATTCATACTCCCACTCATACAGATGGCCCCGCACACTTGCTAAATAATGGAAAAATCACTGTTGCTGGATCTATCACTGACTCTGTGGAGGGTTTAGAGGGTTAATGAGGACAGCAGAAAGTCCACGGACACCAATCTCTGTCTTATTTCACCTAAAATGTAATTCATTAGACAAATGGAAATTCCTGACTTAGTTGTACTAATCCCCTTCCTCCAGGTAGAGTATAGTACATCCAAAAGTCTTTAGCAATATCCACCAATGTTGGTCTCCTCAGAGTGCGAGTAATGACACCGGTGGATTTTGCTGAAGACTTTTGGATGTACTATACTCTACCTGGAGGAAGGGGATTAGTACAACTAAGTCAGGAATTTCCATTTGTCTAATGAATTACATTTTAGGTGAAATAAGACAGAGATTGGTGTCCGTGGACTTTCTGCTGTCCTTATTAAGGGCCCAGTCAAACCATCAAGAATACGTTCCAGTGCATTCGGCCTCTGGAACACACTGGCGGTGCATTGAACTCAATGGCCGCACAGCCCGTGGTGCGATCGCTGGCACCCGAATGCGTGGCACGTTAGTGCCTGCGTTCCGGTACAATGCGATCTGCCAAAAATGCTGCAAGCATGCCCCCTCTCGCCCCAAAACAAAGTGAGCCGGCCAGGTTGCCTTCCAGTGCGTTCCAGAGGCTGAATGCACTGGAACGCACTCTTGATGGTGTGATAGGGCCCTCACCCTCTATACCCTCTATGACCTCCACAGAGTCAGTGATAGATCCAGCAACAGTGATTTTCCATTATTTGGGAAGTGTGCGGGGACGTCTGTAAAGTGGGAGTGTGAATGGTCGTGGACAACGTTGTCAAAGGTTTTTAATGGGAAGATGGAATATGAACTTTCACTTTTTTGATGTTTGATTTTTTCTATTAAACTTTTTCATATTAAAATCACTAAGGCCTCCTTCACATCAGATCCAGTGCATTTCGGCCCGATTATGGCCAGAACGCACTGCCTCGCATTGAGGCCGGCTCACTTTTTTGTGGGGCAGCAGGGGGTGTGGTGGGCCATTGAAGTGAATGGCAACCATAGCCACGCCCTCTGGCCACAATGCGAACGGCCGCACGGGATTGCAAGGCACATTATGCCTGTGGTCAAAATTCTGCAAGTACTATTTTGCTTGCACCGGACTGCAGGCATAATGTGCCTTGCGATCCCGTACGGCCGATCGCATTGCAGCCAGAGGGCGTGGCTACGGTGCCATTCTCTTCAATGGCCCACCACACCCCCTGCTGCCCCACAAAAAAGTGAACCGGCCGCAATGCGAGGCAGTGCGTTTTGGCCAGAATCTGGCCGGAACGCACTGCATCTGGTGTGACTGAGCCCTAAAGCCGTTTGGTCCCGGTCCTCTTCAGTTCAAACCTGCTGAACTAAATGGTGTTCTTGTAATAGAACACAGAATAGTTGAAACTTTCAAGTTCAGCTATTCTGTGTTCTGGAATGGTGAGTAGTCTCTCAGCCTTCTGACACTGTCCTCCTGGCTGGTGTCAGTTTACACGGCCGGAGGAAGTAGCACGGGGGGGAGACAGAGGAAAATAAAAACATGAAATCACTCACCTTGTCACAGACGTGCTGGTCTCCGTCTCTCTCTGCACTGTGAAGCTGCTGCACGCTGGGTCCTCACGCCTGGGGCCCCCAGGGCAGCCCTGTTATTGCCTGTCAGGGCAGCCCATTATTGCCGGTAAATCTTTAATTCGCCCGCTTGTCACTGCCCGGTGGCTGGCGCCCCCCAGG